>NW_027370416.1:0-36109 GCF_046119375.1 Phyllobates terribilis | reverse complement strand
TCTGGACGTTTTTTCAATGGCAAAAATCAATGAATATTGTTAATGCACAAACATAATATCTCCACATTGCACGGTGCAATTCTTGAAATTTTTAGCTTTTTCCTGTTAATCCTAGCATGATAAAGAAGATTCAAAGAGAGTGAGATGCCAGCTCCTTCATCAGTCAGTAGCTTTCAACATTTCTGGACGTTTTTCAATGGCAAAAATCAATGAATATTGTTAATGCACAAACAGTAATATCTCCACATTGCACGGTGCAATTCTGAAATTTTTAGCTTTTTCCTGTTAATCTAGCATGATAAAGAAGATTCAAGAGAGTGAGATGCCAGCTCCTTTCATTCAGTCAGTAGCTTCAAACATTTTCTGGTATATGAAAAACATGTTTTCAATGGCAAAAATCAATGATATTGTAAATGCACAAACAGTAATATCTCCACATTGCACGGTGCAATTCTGAAATTTTTAGCTTTTTCCTGTTAATCCTAGCATGATAAAGAAGATTCAAAGAGAGTGAGATGCCAGCTCCTTTCATTCAGTCAGTAGCTTCAAACATTTCTGGTATATGAAAAACTTGTTTTTCAATGGCAAAAATCAATGAATATTGTAAATGCACAAACAGTAATATCTCCACATTGCACGGTGCAATTCTGAAATTTTTAGCTTTTTCCTGTTAATCCTAGCATGATAAAGAAGATTCAAAGAGAGTGAGATGCCAGCTCCTTTCATTCAGTCAGTAGCTTCAAACATTTCTGGACGTTTTTCAATGGCAAAAATCAATGAATATTGTAAATGCACAAACAGTAATATCTCCACATTGCACGGTGCAATTCTGAAATTTTTAGCTTTTTCCTGTTAATCCTAGCATGATAAAGAAGATTCAAAGAGAGTGAGATGCCAGCTCCTTTCATTCAGTCAGTAGCTTCAAACATTTCTGGTATATGGAAAAACATGTTTTTCAATGGCAAAAATCAATGAATATTGTAAATGCACAAACAGTAATATCTCCACATTGCACGGTGCAATTCTGAAATTTTTAGCTTTTTCCTGTTAATCCTAGCATGATAAAGAAGATTCAAAGAGAGTGAGATGCCAGCTCCTTTCATTCAGTCAGTAGCTTCAAACATTTCTGGTATATGAAAAACATGTTTTTCAATGGCAAAAATCAATGAATATTGTAAATGCACAAACAGTAATATCTCCACATTGCACGGTGCAATTCTGAAATTTTTTGCTTTTTCCTGTTAATCCTAGCATGATAAAAGAAGATTCAAAGAGAGTGAGATGCCAGCTCCTTTCATTCAGTCAGTAGCTTCAAACATTTCTGGTATATGAAAAACATGTTTTCAATGGCAAAAATCAATGAATATTGTAAATGCACAAACAGTAATATCTCCACATTGCACGGTGCAATTCTGAAATTTTTAGCTTTTTCCTGTTAATCCTAGCATGATAAAGAAGATTCAAAGAGAGTGAGATGCCAGCTCCTTTCATTCAGTCAGTAGCTTCAAACATTTCTGGACGTTTTTCAATGGCAAAAATCAATGAATATTGTAAATGCACAAACAGTAATATCTCCACATTGCACGGTGCAATTCTGAAATTTTTAGATTTTTCCTGTTAATCCTAGCATGATAAAGAAGATTCAAAGAGAGTGAGATGCCAGCTCCTTTTCATTCAGTCAGTAGCTTCAAACATTTCTGGACGTTTTTCAATGGCAAAAATCAATGAATATTGTAAATGCACAAACAGTAATATCTCCACATTGCACGGTGCAATTCTGAAATTTTTTGCTTTTTCCTGTTAATCCTAGCATGATAAAGAAGATTCAAAGAGAGTGAGATGCCAGCTCCTTTCATTCAGTCAGTAGCTTCAAACATTTCTGGTATATGAAAAACATGTTTTTCAATGGCAAAAATCAATGAATATTGTAAATGCACAAACAGTAATATCTCCACATTGCACGGTGCAATTCTGAAATTTTTTGCTTTTTCCTGTTAATCCTAGCATGATAAAGAAGATTCAAAGAGAGTGAGATGCCAGCTCCTTTCATTCAGTCAGTAGCTTCAAACATTTCTGGACGTTTTTCAATGGCAAAAATCAATGAATATTGTAAATGCACAAACAGTAATATCTCCACATTGCACGGTGCAATTCTGAAATTTTTAGCTTTTTCCTGTTAATCCTAGCATGATAAAGAAGATTCAAAGAGAGTGAGATGCCAGCTCCTTTCATTCAGTCAGTAGCTTCAAACATTTCTGGACGTTTTTCAATGGCAAAATCAATGAATATTGTAAATGCACAAACAGTAATATCTCCACATTGCACGGTGCAATTCTGAAATTTTTAGCTTTTTCCTGTTAATCCTAGCATGATAAAGAAGATTCAAAGAGAGTGAGATGCCAGCTCCTTTCATTCAGTCAGTAGCTTCAAACATTTCTGGTATATGAAAAACATGTTTTTCAATGGCAAAAATCAATGAATATTGTAAATGCACAAACAGTAATATCTCCACATTGCACGGTGCAATTCTGAAATTTTTAGCTTTTTCCTGTTAATCCTAGCATGATAAAGAAGATTCAAAGAGAGTGAGATGCCAGCTCTTTCATTCAGTCAGTAGCTTCAAACATTTCTGGACGTTTTTCAATGGCAAAAATCAATGAATATTGTAAATGCACAAACAGTAATATCTCCACATTGCACGGTGCAATTCTGAAATTTTTAGCTTTTTCCTGTTAATCCTAGCATGATAAAGAAGATTCAAAGAGAGTGAGATGCCAGCTCCTTTCATTCAGTCAGTAGCTTCAAACATTTCTGGACGTTTTTCAATGGCAAAATCAATGAATATTGTAAATGCACAAACAGTAATATCTCCACATTGCACGGTGCAATTCTGAAATTTTTAGCTTTTTCCTGTTAATCCTAGCATGATAAAGAAGATTCAAAGAGAGTGAGATGCCAGCTCCTTTCATTCAGTCAGTAGCTTCAAACATTTCTGGACGTTTTTCAATGGCAAAAATCAATGAATATTGTAAATGCACAAACAGTAATATCTCCACATTGCACGGTGCAATTCTGAAATTTTTAGCTTTTTCCTGTTAATCCTAGCATGATAAAGAAGATTCAAAGAGAGTGAGATGCCAGCTCCTTTCATTCAGTCAGTAGCTTCAAACATTTCTGGACGTTTTTCAATGGCAAAAATCAATGAATATTGTAAATGCACAAACAGTAATATCTCCACATTGCACGGTGCAATTCTGAAATTTTTAGCTTTTTCCTGTTAATCCTAGCATGATAAAGAAGATTCAAAGAGAGTGAGATGCCAGCTCCTTTCATTCAGTCAGTAGCTTCAAACATTTCTGGACGTTTTTCAATGGCAAAAATCAATGAATATTGTAAATGCACAAACAGTAATATCTCCACATTGCACGGTGCAATTCTGAAATTTTTAGCTTTTTCCTGTTAATCCTAGCATGATAAAGAAGATTCAAAGAGAGTGAGATGCCAGCTCCTTTCATTCAGTCAGTAGCTTCAAACATTTCTGGACGTTTTTCAATGGCAAAAATCAATGAATATTGTAAATGCACAAACAGTAATATCTCCACATTGCACGGTGCAATTCTGAAATTTTTAGCTTTTTCCTGTTAATCCTAGCATGATAAAGAAGATTCAAAGAGAGTGAGATGCCAGCTCCTTTCATTCAGTCAGTAGCTTCAAACATTTCTGGACGTTTTTCAATGGCAAAAATCAATGAATATTGTAAATGCACAAACAGTAATATCTCCACATTGCACGGTGCAATTCTGAAATTTTTAGCTTTTTCCTGTTAATCCTAGCATGATAAAGAAGATTCAAAGAGAGTGAGATGCCAGCTCCTTTCATTCAGTCAGTAGCTTCAAACATTTCTGGTATATGAAAAACATGTTTTTCAATGGCAAAAATCAATGAATATTGTAAATGCACAAACAGTAATATCTCCACATTGCACGGTGCAATTCTGAAATTTTTAGCTTTTTCCTGTTAATCCTAGCATGATAAAGAAGATTCAAAGAGAGTGAGATGCCAGCTCCTTTCATTCAGTCAGTAGCTTCAAACATTTCTGGTATATGAAAAACATGTTTTTCAATGGCAAAAATCAATGAATATTGTAAATGCACAAACAGTAATATCTCCACATTGCACGGTGCAATTCTGAAATTTTTAGCTTTTTCCTGTTAATCCTAGCATGATAAAGAAGATTCAAAGAGAGTGAGATGCCAGCTCCTTTCATTCAGTCAGTAGCTTCAAACATTTCTGGACGTTTTTCAATGGCAAAAATCAATGAATATTGTAAATGCACAAACAGTAATATCTCCACATTGCACGGTGCAATTCTGAAATTTTTAGCTTTTTCCTGTTAATCCTAGCATGATAAAGAAGATTCAAAGAGAGTGAGATGCCAGCTCCTTTCATTCAGTCAGTAGCTTCAAACATTTCTGGACGTTTTTCAATGGCAAAAATCAATGAATATTGTAAATGCACAAACAGTAATATCTCCACATTGCACGGTGCAATTCTGAAATTTTTAGCTTTTTCCTGTTAATCCTAGCATGATAAAGAAGATTCAAAGAGAGTGAGATGCCAGCTCCTTTCATTCAGTCAGTAGCTTCAAACATTTCTGGTATATGAAAAACATGTTTTTCAATGGCAAAAATCAATGAATATTGTAAATGCACAAACAGTAATATCTCCACATTGCACGGTGCAATTCTGAAATTTTTAGCTTTTTCCTGTTAATCCTAGCATGATAAAGAAGATTCAAAGAGAGTGAGATGCCAGCTCCTTTCATTCAGTCAGTAGCTTCAAACATTTCTGGTATATGAAAAACATGTTTTTCAATGGCAAAAATCAATGAATATTGTAAATGCACAAACAGTAATATCTCCACATTGCACGGTGCAATTCTGAAATTTTTTGCTTTTTCCTGTTAATCCTAGCATGATAAAGAAGATTCAAAGAGAGTGAGATGCCAGCTCCTTTCATTCAGTCAGTAGCTTCAAACATTTCTGGTATATGAAAAACATGTTTTTCAATGGCAAAAATCAATGAATATTGTAAATGCACAAACAGTAATATCTCCACATTGCACGGTGCAATTCTGAAATTTTTAGCTTTTTCCTGTTAATCCTAGCATGATAAAGAAGATTCAAAGAGAGTGAGATGCCAGCTCCTTTCATTCAGTCAGTAGCTTCAAACATTTCTGGACGTTTTTCAATGGCAAAAATCAATGAATATTGTAAATGCACAAACAGTAATATCTCCACATTGCACGGTGCAATTCTGAAATTTTTAGATTTTTCCTGTTAATCCTAGCATGATAAAGAAGATTCAAAGAGAGTGAGATGCCAGCTCCTTTCATTCAGTCAGTAGCTTCAAACATTTCTGGACGTTTTTCAATGGCAAAAATCAATGAATATTGTAAATGCACAAACAGTAATATCTCCACATTGCACGGTGCAATTCTGAAATTTTTTGCTTTTTCCTGTTAATCCTAGCATGATAAAGAAGATTCAAAGAGAGTGAGATGCCAGCTCCTTTCATTCAGTCAGTAGCTTCAAACATTTCTGGTATATGAAAAACATGTTTTTCAATGGCAAAAATCAATGAATATTGTAAATGCACAAACAGTAATATCTCCACATTGCACGGTGCAATTCTGAAATTTTTTGCTTTTTCCTGTTAATCCTAGCATGATAAAGAAGATTCAAAGAGAGTGAGATGCCAGCTCCTTTCATTCAGTCAGTAGCTTCAAACATTTCTGGACGTTTTTCAATGGCAAAAATCAATGAATATTGTAAATGCACAAACAGTAATATCTCCACATTGCACGGTGCAATTCTGAAATTTTTAGCTTTTTCCTGTTAATCCTAGCATGATAAAGAAGATTCAAAGAGAGTGAGATGCCAGCTCCTTTCATTCAGTCAGTAGCTTCAAACATTTCTGGTATATGAAAAACATGTTTTTCAATGGCAAAAATCAATGAATATTGTAAATGCACAAACAGTAATATCTCCACATTGCACGGTGCAATTCTGAAATTTTTAGCTTTTTCCTGTTAATCCTAGCATGATAAAGAAGATTCAAAGAGAGTGAGATGCCAGCTCCTTTCATTCAGTCAGTAGCTTCAAACATTTCTGGTATATGAAAAACATGTTTTTCAATGGCAAAAATCAATGAATATTGTAAATGCACAAACAGTAATATCTCCACATTGCACGGTGCAATTCTGAAATTTTTAGCTTTTTCCTGTTAATCCTAGCATGATAAAGAAGATTCAAAGAGAGTGAGATGCCAGCTCCTTTCATTCAGTCAGTAGCTTCAAACATTTCTGGTATATGAAAAACATGTTTTTCAATGGCAAAAATCAATGAATATTGTAAATGCACAAACAGTAATATCTCCACATTGCACGGTGCAATTCTGAAATTTTTAGCTTTTTCCTGTTAATCCTAGCATGATAAAGAAGATTCAAAGAGAGTGAGATGCCAGCTCCTTTCATTCAGTCAGTAGCTTCAAACATTTCTGGACGTTTTTCAATGGCAAAAATCAATGAATATTGTAAATGCACAAACAGTAATATCTCCACATTGCACGGTGCAATTCTGAAATTTTTAGCTTTTTCCTGTTAATCCTAGCATGATAAAGAAGATTCAAAGAGAGTGAGATGCCAGCTCCTTTCATTCAGTCAGTAGCTTCAAACATTTCTGGACGTTTTTCAATGGCAAAAATCAATGAATATTGTAAATGCACAAACAGTAATATCTCCACATTGCACGGTGCAATTCTGAAATTTTTTGCTTTTTCCTGCTAATCCTAGCATGATAAAGAAGATTCAAAGAGAGTGAGATGCCAGCTCCTTTCATTCAGTCAGTAGCTTCAAACATTTCTGGTATATGAAAAACATGTTTTTCAATGGCAAAAATCAATGAATATTGTAAATGCACAAACAGTAATATCTCCACATTGCACGGTGCAATTCTGAAATTTTTTGCTTTTTCCTGTTAATCCTAGCATGATAAAGAAGATTCAAAGAGAGAGATGCCAGCTCCTTTCATTCAGTCAGTAGCTTCAAACATTTCTGGACGTTTTTCAATGGCAAAAATCAATGAATATTGTAAATGCACAAACAGTAATATCTCCACATTGCACGGTGCAATTCTGAAATTTTTAGCTTTTTCCTGTTAATCCTAGCATGATAAAGAAGATTCAAAGAGAGTGAGATGCCAGCTCCTTTCATTCAGTCAGTAGCTTCAAACATTTCTGGTATATGAAAAACATGTTTTTCAATGGCAAAAATCAATGAATATTGTAAATGCACAAACAGTAATATCTCCACATTGCACGGTGCAATTCTGAAATTTTTAGCTTTTTCCTGTTAATCCTAGCATGATAAAGAAGATTCAAAGAGAGTGAGATGCCAGCTCCTTTCATTCAGTCAGTAGCTTCAAACATTTCTGGTATATGAAAAACATGTTTTTCAATGGCAAAAATCAATGAATATTGTAAATGCACAAACAGTAATATCTCCACATTGCACGGTGCAATTCTGAAATTTTTTGCTTTTTCCTGCTAATCCTAGCATGATAAACAAGATTCAAAGAGAGTGAGATGCCAGCTCCTTTCATTCAGTCAGTAGCTTCAAACATTTCTGGTATATGAAAAACATGTTTTTCAATGGCAAAAATCAATGAATATTGTAAATGCACAAACAGTAATATCTCCACATTGCACGGTGCAATTCTGAAATTTTTAGCTTTTTCCTGTTAATCCTAGCATGATAAAGAAGATTCAAAGAGAGTGAGATGCCAGCTCCTTTCATTCAGTCAGTAGCTTCAAACATTTCTGGACGTTTTTCAATGGCAAAAATCAATGAATATTGTAAATGCACAAACAGTAATATCTCCACATTGCACGGTGCAATTCTGAAATTTTTAGCTTTTTCCTGTTAATCCTAGCATGATAAAGAAGATTCAAAGAGAGTGAGATGCCAGCTCCTTTCATTCAGTCAGTAGCTTCAAACATTTCTGGACGTTTTTCAATGGCAAAAATCAATGAATATTGTAAATGCACAAACAGTAATATCTCCACATTGCACGGTGCAATTCTGAAATTTTTAGCTTTTTCCTGTTAATCCTAGCATGATAAAGAAGATTCAAAGAGAGTGAGATGCCAGCTCCTTTCATTCAGTCAGTAGCTTCAAACATTTCTGGTATATGAAAAACATGTTTTTCAATGGCAAAAATCAATGAATATTGTAAATGCACAAACAGTAATATCTCCACATTGCACGGTGCAATTCTGAAATTTTTAGCTTTTTCCTGTTAATCCTAGCATGATAAAGAAGATTCAAAGAGAGTGAGATGCCAGCTCCTTTCATTCAGTCAGTAGCTTCAAACATTTCTGGTATATGAAAAACATGTTTTTCAATGGCAAAAATCAATGAATATTGTAAATGCACAAACAGTAATATCTCCACATTGCACGGTGCAATTCTGAAATTTTTAGCTTTTTCCTGTTAATCCTAGCATGATAAAGAAGATTCAAAGAGAGTGAGATGCCAGCTCCTTTCATTCAGTCAGTAGCTTCAAACATTTCTGGACGTTTTTCAATGGCAAAAATCAATGAATATTGTAAATGCACAAACAGTAATATCTCCACATTGCACGGTGCAATTCTGAAATTTTTAGCTTTTTCCTGTTAATCCTAGCATGATAAAGAAGATTCAAAGAGAGTGAGATGCCAGCTCCTTTCATTCAGTCAGTAGCTTCAAACATTTCTGGACGTTTTTCAATGGCAAAAATCAATGAATATTGTAAATGCACAAACAGTAATATCTCCACATTGCACGGTGCAATTCTGAAATTTTTAGCTTTTTCCTGTTAATCCTAGCATGATAAAGAAGATTCAAAGAGAGTGAGATGCCAGCTCCTTTCATTCAGTCAGTAGCTTCAAACATTTCTGGTATATGAAAAACATGTTTTTCAATGGCAAAAATCAATGAATATTGTAAATGCACAAACAGTAATATCTCCACATTGCACGGTGCAATTCTGAAATTTTTAGCTTTTTCCTGTTAATCCTAGCATGATAAAGAAGATTCAAAGAGAGTGAGATGCCAGCTCCTTTCATTCAGTCAGTAGCTTCAAACATTTCTGGTATATGAAAAACATGTTTTTCAATGGCAAAAATCAATGAATATTGTAAATGCACAAACAGTAATATCTCCACATTGCACGGTGCAATTCTGAAATTTTTTGCTTTTTCCTGTTAATCCTAGCATGATAAAGAAGATTCAAAGAGAGTGAGATGCCAGCTCCTTTCATTCAGTCAGTAGCTTCAAACATTTCTGGTATATGAAAAACATGTTTTTCAATGGCAAAAATCAATGAATATTGTAAATGCACAAACAGTAATATCTCCACATTGCACGGTGCAATTCTGAAATTTTTAGCTTTTTCCTGTTAATCCTAGCATGATAAAGAAGATTCAAAGAGAGTGAGATGCCAGCTCCTTTCATTCAGTCAGTAGCTTCAAACATTTCTGGACGTTTTTCAATGGCAAAAATCAATGAATATTGTAAATGCACAAACAGTAATATCTCCACATTGCACGGTGCAATTCTGAAATTTTTTGCTTTTTCCTGTTAATCCTAGCATGATAAAGAAGATTCAAAGAGAGTGAGATGCCAGCTCCTTTCATTCAGTCAGTAGCTTCAAACATTTCTGGTATATGAAAAACATGTTTTTCAATGGCAAAAATCAATGAATATTGTAAATGCACAAACAGTAATATCTCCACATTGCACGGTGCAATTCTGAAATTTTTTGCTTTTTCCTGTTAATCCTAGCATGATAAAGAAGATTCAAAGAGAGTGAGATGCCAGCTCCTTTCATTCAGTCAGTAGCTTCAAACATTTCTGGACGTTTTTCAATGGCAAAAATCAATGAATATTGTAAATGCACAAACAGTAATATCTCCACATTGCACGGTGCAATTCTGAAATTTTTAGCTTTTTCCTGTTAATCCTAGCATGATAAAGAAGATTCAAAGAGAGTGAGATGCCAGCTCCTTTCATTCAGTCAGTAGCTTCAAACATTTCTGGTATATGAAAAACATGTTTTTCAATGGCAAAAATCAATGAATATTGTAAATGCACAAACAGTAATATCTCCACATTGCACGGTGCAATTCTGAAATTTTTAGCTTTTTCCTGTTAATCCTAGCATGATAAAGAAGATTCAAAGAGAGTGAGATGCCAGCTCCTTTCATTCAGTCAGTAGCTTCAAACATTTCTGGTATATGAAAAACATGTTTTTCAATGGCAAAAATCAATGAATATTGTAAATGCACAAACAGTAATATCTCCACATTGCACGGTGCAATTCTGAAATTTTTAGCTTTTTCCTGTTAATCCTAGCATGATAAAGAAGATTCAAAGAGAGTGAGATGCCAGCTCCTTTCATTCAGTCAGTAGCTTCAAACATTTCTGGTATATGAAAAACATGTTTTTCAATGGCAAAAATCAATGAATATTGTAAATGCACAAACAGTAATATCTCCACATTGCACGGTGCAATTCTGAAATTTTTAGCTTTTTCCTGTTAATCCTAGCATGATAAAGAAGATTCAAAGAGAGTGAGATGCCAGCTCCTTTCATTCAGTCAGTAGCTTCAAACATTTCTGGACGTTTTTCAATGGCAAAAATCAATGAATATTGTAAATGCACAAACAGTAATATCTCCACATTGCACGGTGCAATTCTGAAATTTTTAGCTTTTTCCTGTTAATCCTAGCATGATAAAGAAGATTCAAAGAGAGTGAGATGCCAGCTCCTTTCATTCAGTCAGTAGCTTCAAACATTTCTGGACGTTTTTCAATGGCAAAAATCAATGAATATTGTAAATGCACAAACAGTAATATCTCCACATTGCACGGTGCAATTCTGAAATTTTTTGCTTTTTCCTGCTAATCCTAGCATGATAAAGAAGATTCAAAGAGAGTGAGATGCCAGCTCCTTTCATTCAGTCAGTAGCTTCAAACATTTCTGGTATATGAAAAACATGTTTTTCAATGGCAAAAATCAATGAATATTGTAAATGCACAAACAGTAATATCTCCACATTGCACGGTGCAATTCTGAAATTTTTTGCTTTTTCCTGTTAATCCTAGCATGATAAAGAAGATTCAAAGAGAGAGATGCCAGCTCCTTTCATTCAGTCAGTAGCTTCAAACATTTCTGGACGTTTTTCAATGGCAAAAATCAATGAATATTGTAAATGCACAAACAGTAATATCTCCACATTGCACGGTGCAATTCTGAAATTTTTAGCTTTTTCCTGTTAATCCTAGCATGATAAAGAAGATTCAAAGAGAGTGAGATGCCAGCTCCTTTCATTCAGTCAGTAGCTTCAAACATTTCTGGTATATGAAAAACATGTTTTTCAATGGCAAAAATCAATGAATATTGTAAATGCACAAACAGTAATATCTCCACATTGCACGGTGCAATTCTGAAATTTTTAGCTTTTTCCTGTTAATCCTAGCATGATAAAGAAGATTCAAAGAGAGTGAGATGCCAGCTCCTTTCATTCAGTCAGTAGCTTCAAACATTTCTGGTATATGAAAAACATGTTTTTCAATGGCAAAAATCAATGAATATTGTAAATGCACAAACAGTAATATCTCCACATTGCACGGTGCAATTCTGAAATTTTTAGCTTTTTCCTGTTAATCCTAGCATGATAAAGAAGATTCAAAGAGAGTGAGATGCCAGCTCCTTTCATTCAGTCAGTAGCTTCAAACATTTCTGGTATATGAAAAACATGTTTTTCAATGGCAAAAATCAATGAATATTGTAAATGCACAAACAGTAATATCTCCACATTGCACGGTGCAATTCTGAAATTTTTAGCTTTTTCCTGTTAATCCTAGCATGATAAAGAAGATTCAAAGAGAGTGAGATGCCAGCTCCTTTCATTCAGTCAGTAGCTTCAAACATTTCTGGTATATGAAAAACATGTTTTTCAATGGCAAAAATCAATGAATATTGTAAATGCACAAACAGTAATATCTCCACATTGCACGGTGCAATTCTGAAATTTTTAGCTTTTTCCTGTTAATCCTAGCATGATAAAGAAGATTCAAAGAGAGTGAGATGCCAGCTCCTTTCATTCAGTCAGTAGCTTCAAACATTTCTGGTATATGAAAAACATGTTTTTCAATGGCAAAAATCAATGAATATTTTAAATGCACAAACAGTAATATCTCCACATTGCACGGTGCAATTCTGAAATTTTTAGCTTTTTCCTGTTAATCCTAGCATGATAAAGAAGATTCAAAGAGAGTGAGATGCCAGCTCCTTTCATTCAGTCAGTAGCTTCAAACATTTCTGGTATATGAAAAACATGTTTTTCAATGGCAAAAATCAATGAATATTGTAAATGCACAAACAGTAATATCTCCACATTGCACGGTGCAATTCTGAAATTTTTAGCTTTTTCCTGTTAATCCTAGCATGATAAAGAAGATTCAAAGAGAGTGAGATGCCAGCTCCTTTCATTCAGTCAGTAGCTTCAAACATTTCTGGACGTTTTTCAATGGCAAAAATCAATGAATATTGTAAATGCACAAACAGTAATATCTCCACATTGCACGGTGCAATTCTGAAATTTTTAGCTTTTTCCTGTTAATCCTAGCATGATAAAGAAGATTCAAAGAGAGTGAGATGCCAGCTCCTTTCATTCAGTCAGTAGCTTCAAACATTTCTGGTATATGAAAAACATGTTTTTCAATGGCAAAAATCAATGAATATTGTAAATGCACAAACAGTAATATCTCCACATTGCACGGTGCAATTCTGAAATTTTTAGCTTTTTCCTGTTAATCCTAGCATGATAAAGAAGATTCAAAGAGAGTGAGATGCCAGCTCCTTTCATTCAGTCAGTAGCTTCAAACATTTCTGGTATATGAAAAACATGTTTTTCAATGGCAAAAATCAATGAATATTGTAAATGCACAAACAGTAATATCTCCACATTGCACGGTGCAATTCTGAAATTTTTAGCTTTTTCCTGTTAATCCTAGCATGATAAAGAAGATTCAAAGAGAGTGAGATGCCAGCTCCTTTCATTCAGTCAGTAGCTTCAAACATTTCTGGTATATGAAAAACATGTTTTTCAATGGCAAAAATCAATGAATATTGTAAATGCACAAACAGTAATATCTCCACATTGCACGGTGCAATTCTGAAATTTTTAGCTTTTTCCTGTTAATCCTAGCATGATAAAGAAGATTCAAAGAGAGTGAGATGCCAGCTCCTTTCATTCAGTCAGTAGCTTCAAACATTTCTGGACGTTTTTCAATGGCAAAAATCAATGAATATTGTAAATGCACAAACAGTAATATCTCCACATTGCACGGTGCAATTCTGAAATTTTTAGCTTTTTCCTGTTAATCCTAGCATGATAAAGAAGATTCAAAGAGAGTGAGATGCCAGCTCCTTTCATTCAGTCAGTAGCTTCAAACATTTCTGGACGTTTTTCAATGGCAAAAATCAATGAATATTGTAAATGCACAAACAGTAATATCTCCACATTGCACGGTGCAATTCTGAAATTTTTAGCTTTTTCCTGTTAATCCTAGCATGATAAAGAAGATTCAAAGAGAGTGAGATGCCAGCTCCTTTCATTCAGTCAGTAGCTTCAAACATTTCTGGTATATGAAAAACATGTTTTTCAATGGCAAAAATCAATGAATATTGTAAATGCACAAACAGTAATATCTCCACATTGCACGGTGCAATTCTGAAATTTTTAGCTTTTTCCTGTTAATCCTAGCATGATAAAGAAGATTCAAAGAGAGTGAGATGCCAGCTCCTTTCATTCAGTCAGTAGCTTCAAACATTTCTGGACGTTTTTCAATGGCAAAAATCAATGAATATTGTAAATGCACAAACAGTAATATCTCCACATTGCACGGTGCAATTCTGAAATTTTTAGCTTTTTCCTGTTAATCCTAGCATGATAAAGAAGATTCAAAGAGAGTGAGATGCCAGCTCCTTTCATTCAGTCAGTAGCTTCAAACATTTCTGGTATATGAAAAACATGTTTTTCAATGGCAAAAATCAATGAATAGTAAATGCACAAACAGTAATATCTCCACATTGCACGGTGCAATTCTGAAATTTTTAGCTTTTTCCTGTTAATCCTAGCATGATAAAGAAGATTCAAAGAGAGTGAGATGCCAGCTCCTTTCATTCAGTCAGTAGCTTCAAACATTTCTGGACGTTTTTCAATGGCAAAAATCAATGAATATTGTAAATGCACAAACAGTAATATCTCCACATTGCACGGTGCAATTCTGAAATTTTTAGCTTTTTCCTGTTAATCCTAGCATGATAAAGAAGATTCAAAGAGAGTGAGATGCCAGCTCCTTTCATTCAGTCAGTAGCTTCAAACATTTCTGGACGTTTTTCAATGGCAAAAATCAATGAATATTGTAAATGCACAAACAGTAATATCTCCACATTGCACGGTGCAATTCTGAAATTTTTAGCTTTTTCCTGTTAATCCTAGCATGATAAAGAAGATTCAAAGAGAGTGAGATGCCAGCTCCTTTCATTCAGTCAGTAGCTTCAAACATTTCTGGTATATGAAAAACATGTTTTTCAATGGCAAAAATCAATGAATATTGTAAATGCACAAACAGTAATATCTCCACATTGCACGGTGCAATTCTGAAATTTTTAGCTTTTTCCTGTTAATCCTAGCATGATAAAGAAGATTCAAAGAGAGTGAGATGCCAGCTCCTTTCATTCAGTCAGTAGCTTCAAACATTTCTGGTATATGAAAAACATGTTTTTCAATGGCAAAAATCAATGAATATTGTAAATGCACAAACAGTAATATCTCCACATTGCACGGTGCAATTCTGAAATTTTTTGCTTTTTCCTGTTAATCCTAGCATGATAAAGAAGATTCAAAGAGAGTGAGATGCCAGCTCCTTTCATTCAGTCAGTAGCTTCAAACATTTCTGGTATATGAAAAACATGTTTTTCAATGGCAAAAATCAATGAATATTGTAAATGCACAAACAGTAATATCTCCACATTGCACGGTGCAATTCTGAAATTTTTAGCTTTTTCCTGTTAATCCTAGCATGATAAAAAGATTCAAAGAGAGTGAGATGCCAGCTCCTTTCATTCAGTCAGTAGCTTCAAACATTTCTGGACGTTTTTCAATGGCAAAAATCAATGAATATTGTAAATGCACAAACAGTAATATCTCCACATTGCACGGTGCAATTCTGAAATTTTTAGCTTTTTCCTGTTAATCCTAGCATGATAAAGAAGATTCAAAGAGAGTGAGATGCCAGCTCCTTTCATTCAGTCAGTAGCTTCAAACATTTCTGGACGTTTTTCAATGGCAAAAATCAATGAATATTGTAAATGCACAAACAGTAATATCTCCACATTGCACGGTGCAATTCTGAAATTTTTTGCTTTTTCCTGTTAATCCTAGCATGATAAAGAAGATTCAAAGAGAGTGAGATGCCAGCTCCTTTCATTCAGTCAGTAGCTTCAAACATTTCTGGTATATGAAAAACATGTTTTTCAATGGCAAAAATCAATGAATATTGTAAATGCACAAACAGTAATATCTCCACATTGCACGGTGCAATTCTGAAATTTTTTGCTTTTTCCTGTTAATCCTAGCATGATAAAGAAGATTCAGAGAGTGAGATGCCAGCTCCTTTCATTCAGTCAGTAGCTTCAAACATTTCTGGACGTTTTTCAATGGCAAAAATCAATGAATATTGTAAATGCACAAACAGTAATATCTCCACATTGCACGGTGCAATTCTGAAATTTTTAGCTTTTTCCTGTTAATCCTAGCATGATAAAGAAGATTCAAAGAGAGTGAGATGCCAGCTCCTTTCATTCAGTCAGTAGCTTCAAACATTTCTGGTATATGAAAAACATGTTTTTCAATGGCAAAAATCAATGAATATTGTAAATGCACAAACAGTAATATCTCCACATTGCACGGTGCAATTCTGAAATTTTTAGCTTTTTCCTGTTAATCCTAGCATGATAAAGAAGATTCAAAGAGAGTGAGATGCCAGCTCCTTTCATTCAGTCAGTAGCTTCAAACATTTCTGGTATATGAAAAACATGTTTTTCAATGGCAAAAATCAATGAATATTGTAAATGCACAAACAGTAATATCTCCACATTGCACGGTGCAATTCTGAAATTTTTAGCTTTTTCCTGTTAATCCTAGCATGATAAAGAAGATTCAAAGAGAGTGAGATGCCAGCTCCTTTCATTCAGTCAGTAGCTTCAAACATTTCTGGTATATGAAAAACATGTTTTTCAATGGCAAAAATCAATGAATATTGTAAATGCACAAACAGTAATATCTCCACATTGCACGGTGCAATTCTGAAATTTTTAGCTTTTTCCTGTTAATCCTAGCATGATAAAGAAGATTCAAAGAGAGTGAGATGCCAGCTCCTTTCATTCAGTCAGTAGCTTCAAACATTTCTGGTATATGAAAAACATGTTTTTCAATGGCAAAAATCAATGAATATTGTAAATGCACAAACAGTAATATCTCCACATTGCACGGTGCAATTCTGAAATTTTTTGCTTTTTCCTGTTAATCCTAGCATGATAAAGAAGATTCAAAGAGAGTGAGATGCCAGCTCCTTTCATTCAGTCAGTAGCTTCAAACATTTCTGGTATATGAAAAACATGTTTTTCAATGGCAAAAATCAATGAATATTGTAAATGCACAAACAGTAATATCTCCACATTGCACGGTGCAATTCTGAAATTTTTAGCTTTTTCCTGTTAATCCTAGCATGATAAAGAAGATTCAAAGAGAGTGAGATGCCAGCTCCTTTCATTCAGTCAGTAGCTTCAAACATTTCTGGTATATGAAAAACATGTTTTTCAATGGCAAAAATCAATGAATATTGTAAATGCACAAACAGTAATATCTCCACATTGCACGGTGCAATTCTGAAATTTTTAGCTTTTTCCTGTTAATCCTAGCATGATAAAGAAGATTCAAAGAGAGTGAGATGCCAGCTCCTTTCATTCAGTCAGTAGCTTCAAACATTTCTGGACGTTTTTCAATGGCAAAAATCAATGAATATTGTAAATGCACAAACAGTAATATCTCCACATTGCACGGTGCAATTCTGAAATTTTTAGCTTTTTCCTGTTAATCCTAGCATGATAAAGAAGATTCAAAGAGAGTGAGATGCCAGCTCCTTTCATTCAGTCAGTAGCTTCAAACATTTCTGGACGTTTTTCAATGGCAAAAATCAATGAATATTGTAAATGCACAAACAGTAATATCTATACATTGCACGGTGCAATTCTGAAATTTTTAGCTTTTTCCTGTTAATCCTAGCATGATAAAGAAGATTCAAAGAGAGTGAGATGCCAGCTCCTTTCATTCAGTCAGTAGCTTCAAACATTTCTGGTATATGAAAAACATGTTTTTCAATGGCAAAAATCAATGAATATTGTAAATGCACAAACAGTAATATCTCCACATTGCACGGTGCAATTCTGAAATTTTTAGCTTTTTCCTGTTAATCCTAGCATGATAAAGAAGATTCAAAGAGAGTGAGATGCCAGCTCCTTTCATTCAGTCAGTAGCTTCAAACATTTCTGGTATATGAAAAACATGTTTTTCAATGGCAAAAATCAATGAATATTGTAAATGCACAAACAGTAATATCTCCACATTGCACGGTGCAATTCTGAAATTTTTAGCTTTTTCCTGTTAATCCTAGCATGATAAAGAAGATTCAAAGAGAGTGAGATGCCAGCTCCTTTCATTCAGTCAGTAGCTTCAAACATTTCTGGTATATGAAAAACATGTTTTTCAATGGCAAAAATCAATGAATATTGTAAATGCACAAACAGTAATATCTCCACATTGCACGGTGCAATTCTGAAATTTTTAGCTTTTTCCTGTTAATCCTAGCATGATAAAGAAGATTCAAAGAGAGTGAGATGCCAGCTCCTTTCATTCAGTCAGTAGCTTCAAACATTTCTGGTATATGAAAAACATGTTTTTCAATGGCAAAAATCAATGAATATTGTAAATGCACAAACAGTAATATCTCCACATTGCACGGTGCAATTCTGAAATTTTTAGCTTTTTCCTGTTAATCCTAGCATGATAAAGAAGATTCAAAGAGAGTGAGATGCCAGCTCCTTTCATTCAGTCAGTAGCTTCAAACATTTCTGGACGTTTTTCAATGGCAAAAATCAATGAATATTGTAAATGCACAAACAGTAATATCTCCACATTGCACGGTGCAATTCTGAAATTTTTAGCTTTTTCCTGTTAATCCTAGCATGATAAAGAAGATTCAAAGAGAGTGAGATGCCAGCTCCTTTCATTCAGTCAGTAGCTTCAAACATTTCTGGTATATGAAAAACATGTTTTTCAATGGCAAAAATCAATGAATATTGTAAATGCACAAACAGTAATATCTCCACATTGCACGGTGCAATTCTGAAATTTTTAGCTTTTTCCTGTTAATCCTAGCATGATAAAGAAGATTCAAAGAGAGTGAGATGCCAGCTCCTTTCATTCAGTCAGTAGCTTCAAACATTTCTGGACGTTTTTCAATGGCAAAAATCAATGAATATTGTAAATGCACAAACAGTAATATCTCCACATTGCACGGTGCAATTCTGAAATTTTTAGCTTTTTCCTGTTAATCCTAGCATGATAAAGAAGATTCAAAGAGAGTGAGATGCCAGCTCCTTTCATTCAGTCAGTAGCTTCAAACATTTCTGGACGTTTTTCAATGGCAAAAATCAATGAATATTGTAAATGCACAAACAGTAATATCTATACATTGCACGGTGCAATTCTGAAATTTTTAGCTTTTTCCTGTTAATCCTAGCATGATAAAGAAGATTCAAAGAGAGTGAGATGCCAGCTCCTTTCATTCAGTCAGTAGCTTCAAACATTTCTGGTATATGAAAAACATGTTTTTCAATGGCAAAAATCAATGAATATTGTAAATGCACAAACAGTAATATCTCCACATTGCACGGTGCAATTCTGAAATTTTTAGCTTTTTCCTGTTAATCCTAGCATGATAAAGAAGATTCAAAGAGAGTGAGATGCCAGCTCCTTTCATTCAGTCAGTAGCTTCAAACATTTCTGGTATATGAAAAACATGTTTTTCAATGGCAAAAATCAATGAATATTGTAAATGCACAAACAGTAATATCTCCACATTGCACGGTGCAATTCTGAAATTTTTTGCTTTTTCCTGTTAATCCTAGCATGATAAAGAAGATTCAAAGAGAGTGAGATGCCAGCTCCTTTCATTCAGTCAGTAGCTTCAAACATTTCTGGTATATGAAAAACATGTTTTTCAATGGCAAAAATCAATGAATATTGTAAATGCACAAACAGTAATATCTCCACATTGCACGGTGCAATTCTGAAATTTTTAGCTTTTTCCTGTTAATCCTAGCATGATAAAGAAGATTCAAAGAGAGTGAGATGCCAGCTCCTTTCATTCAGTCAGTAGCTTCAAACATTTCTGGACGTTTTTCAATGGCAAAAATCAATGAATATTGTAAATGCACAAACAGTAATATCTCCACATTGCACGGTGCAATTCTGAAATTTTTAGCTTTTTCCTGTTAATCCTAGCATGATAAAGAAGATTCAAAGAGAGTGAGATGCCAGCTCCTTTCATTCAGTCAGTAGCTTCAAACATTTCTGGACGTTTTTCAATGGCAAAAATCAATGAATATTGTAAATGCACAAACAGTAATATCTCCACATTGCACGGTGCAATTCTGAAATTTTTTGCTTTTTCCTGTTAATCCTAGCATGATAAAGAAGATTCAAAGAGAGTGAGATGCCAGCTCCTTTCATTCAGTCAGTAGCTTCAAACATTTCTGGTATATGAAAAACATGTTTTTCAATGGCAAAAATCAATGAATATTGTAAATGCACAAACAGTAATATCTCCACATTGCACGGTGCAATTCTGAAATTTTTTGCTTTTTCCTGTTAATCCTAGCATGATAAAGAAGATTCAAAGAGAGTGAGATGCCAGCTCCTTTCATTCAGTCAGTAGCTTCAAACATTTCTGGACGTTTTTCAATGGCAAAAATCAATGAATATTGTAAATGCACAAACAGTAATATCTCCACATTGCACGGTGCAATTCTGAAATTTTTAGCTTTTTCCTGTTAATCCTAGCATGATAAAGAAGATTCAAAGAGAGTGAGATGCCAGCTCCTTTCATTCAGTCAGTAGCTTCAAACATTTCTGGTATATGAAAAACATGTTTTTCAATGGCAAAAATCAATGAATATTGTAAATGCACAAACAGTAATATCTCCACATTGCACGGTGCAATTCTGAAATTTTTAGCTTTTTCCTGTTAATCCTAGCATGATAAAGAAGATTCAAAGAGAGTGAGATGCCAGCTCCTTTCATTCAGTCAGTAGCTTCAAACATTTCTGGTATATGAAAAACATGTTTTTCAATGGCAAAAATCAATGAATATTGTAAATGCACAAACAGTAATATCTCCACATTGCACGGTGCAATTCTGAAATTTTTAGCTTTTTCCTGTTAATCCTAGCATGATAAAGAAGATTCAAAGAGAGTGAGATGCCAGCTCCTTTCATTCAGTCAGTAGCTTCAAACATTTCTGGTATATGAAAAACATGTTTTTCAATGGCAAAAATCAATGAATATTGTAAATGCACAAACAGTAATATCTCCACATTGCACGGTGCAATTCTGAAATTTTTAGCTTTTTCCTGTTAATCCTAGCATGATAAAGAAGATTCAAAGAGAGTGAGATGCCAGCTCCTTTCATTCAGTCAGTAGCTTCAAACATTTCTGGTATATGAAAAACATGTTTTTCAATGGCAAAAATCAATGAATATTTTAAATGCACAAACAGTAATATCTCCACATTGCACGGTGCAATTCTGAAATTTTTAGCTTTTTCCTGTTAATCCTAGCATGATAAAGAAGATTCAAAGAGAGTGAGATGCCAGCTCCTTTCATTCAGTCAGTAGCTTCAAACATTTCTGGTATATGAAAAACATGTTTTTCAATGGCAAAAATCAATGAATATTGTAAATGCACAAACAGTAATATCTCCACATTGCACGGTGCAATTCTGAAATTTTTAGCTTTTTCCTGTTAATCCTAGCATGATAAAGAAGATTCAAAGAGAGTGAGATGCCAGCTCCTTTCATTCAGTCAGTAGCTTCAAACATTTCTGGACGTTTTTCAATGGCAAAAATCAATGAATATTGTAAATGCACAAACAGTAATATCTCCACATTGCACGGTGCAATTCTGAAATTTTTAGCTTTTTCCTGTTAATCCTAGCATGATAAAGAAGATTCAAAGAGAGTGAGATGCCAGCTCCTTTCATTCAGTCAGTAGCTTCAAACATTTCTGGTATATGAAAAACATGTTTTTCAATGGCAAAAATCAATGAATATTGTAAATGCACAAACAGTAATATCTCCACATTGCACGGTGCAATTCTGAAATTTTTAGCTTTTTCCTGTTAATCCTAGCATGATAAAGAAGATTCAAAGAGAGTGAGATGCCAGCTCCTTTCATTCAGTCAGTAGCTTCAAACATTTCTGGTATATGAAAAACATGTTTTTCAATGGCAAAAATCAATGAATATTGTAAATGCACAAACAGTAATATCTCCACATTGCACGGTGCAATTCTGAAATTTTTAGCTTTTTCCTGTTAATCCTAGCATGATAAAGAAGATTCAAAGAGAGTGAGATGCCAGCTCCTTTCATTCAGTCAGTAGCTTCAAACATTTCTGGTATATGAAAAACATGTTTTTCAATGGCAAAAATCAATGAATATTGTAAATGCACAAACAGTAATATCTCCACATTGCACGGTGCAATTCTGAAATTTTTAGCTTTTTCCTGTTAATCCTAGCATGATAAAGAAGATTCAAAGAGAGTGAGATGCCAGCTCCTTTCATTCAGTCAGTAGCTTCAAACATTTCTGGACGTTTTTCAATGGCAAAAATCAATGAATATTGTAAATGCACAAACAGTAATATCTCCACATTGCACGGTGCAATTCTGAAATTTTTAGCTTTTTCCTGTTAATCCTAGCATGATAAAGAAGATTCAAAGAGAGTGAGATGCCAGCTCCTTTCATTCAGTCAGTAGCTTCAAACATTTCTGGTATATGAAAAACATGTTTTTCAATGGCAAAAATCAATGAATATTGTAAATGCACAAACAGTAATATCTCCACATTGCACGGTGCAATTCTGAAATTTTTTGCTTTTTCCTGTTAATCCTAGCATGATAAAGAAGATTCAAAGAGAGTGAGATGCCAGCTCCTTTCATTCAGTCAGTAGCTTCAAACATTTCTGGACGTTTTTCAATGGCAAAAATCAATGAATATTGTAAATGCACAAACAGTAATATCTCCACATTGCACGGTGCAATTCTGAAATTTTTAGCTTTTTCCTGTTAATCCTAGCATGATAAAGAAGATTCAAAGAGAGTGAGATGCCAGCTCCTTTCATTCAGTCAGTAGCTTCAAACATTTCTGGTATATGAAAAACATGTTTTTCAATGGCAAAAATCAATGAATATTGTAAATGCACAAACAGTAATATCTCCACATTGCACGGTGCAATTCTGAAATTTTTAGCTTTTTCCTGTTAATCCTAGCATGATAAAGAAGATTCAAAGAGAGTGAGATGCCAGCTCCTTTCATTCAGTCAGTAGCTTCAAACATTTCTGGTATATGAAAAACATGTTTTTCAATGGCAAAAATCAATGAATATTGTAAATGCACAAACAGTAATATCTCCACATTGCACGGTGCAATTCTGAAATTTTTAGCTTTTTCCTGTTAATCCTAGCATGATAAAGAAGATTCAAAGAGAGTGAGATGCCAGCTCCTTTCATTCAGTCAGTAGCTTCAAACATTTCTGGTATATGAAAAACATGTTTTTCAATGGCAAAAATCAATGAATATTGTAAATGCACAAACAGTAATATCTCCACATTGCACGGTGCAATTCTGAAATTTTTAGCTTTTTCCTGTTAATCCTAGCATGATAAAGAAGATTCAAAGAGAGTGAGATGCCAGCTCCTTTCATTCAGTCAGTAGCTTCAAACATTTCTGGTATATGAAAAACATGTTTTTCAATGGCAAAAATCAATGAATATTTTAAATGCACAAACAGTAATATCTCCACATTGCACGGTGCAATTCTGAAATTTTTAGCTTTTTCCTGTTAATCCTAGCATGATAAAGAAGATTCAAAGAGAGTGAGATGCCAGCTCCTTTCATTCAGTCAGTAGCTTCAAACATTTCTGGTATATGAAAAACATGTTTTTCAATGGCAAAAATCAATGAATATTGTAAATGCACAAACAGTAATATCTCCACATTGCACGGTGCAATTCTGAAATTTTTAGCTTTTTCCTGTTAATCCTAGCATGATAAAGAAGATTCAAAGAGAGTGAGATGCCAGCTCCTTTCATTCAGTCAGTAGCTTCAAACATTTCTGGACGTTTTTCAATGGCAAAAATCAATGAATATTGTAAATGCACAAACAGTAATATCTCCACATTGCACGGTGCAATTCTGAAATTTTTAGCTTTTTCCTGTTAATCCTAGCATGATAAAGAAGATTCAAAGAGAGTGAGATGCCAGCTCCTTTCATTCAGTCAGTAGCTTCAAACATTTCTGGTATATGAAAAACATGTTTTTCAATGGCAAAAATCAATGAATATTGTAAATGCACAAACAGTAATATCTCCACATTGCACGGTGCAATTCTGAAATTTTTAGCTTTTTCCTGTTAATCCTAGCATGATAAAGAAGATTCAAAGAGAGTGAGATGCCAGCTCCTTTCATTCAGTCAGTAGCTTCAAACATTTCTGGTATATGAAAAACATGTTTTTCAATGGCAAAAATCAATGAATATTGTAAATGCACAAACAGTAATATCTCCACATTGCACGGTGCAATTCTGAAATTTTTAGCTTTTTCCTGTTAATCCTAGCATGATAAAGAAGATTCAAAGAGAGTGAGATGCCAGCTCCTTTCATTCAGTCAGTAGCTTCAAACATTTCTGGTATATGAAAAACATGTTTTTCAATGGCAAAAATCAATGAATATTGTAAATGCACAAACAGTAATATCTCCACATTGCACGGTGCAATTCTGAAATTTTTAGCTTTTTCCTGTTAATCCTAGCATGATAAAGAAGATTCAAAGAGAGTGAGATGCCAGCTCCTTTCATTCAGTCAGTAGCTTCAAACATTTCTGGTATATGAAAAACATGTTTTTCAATGGCAAAAATCAATGAATATTGTAAATGCACAAACAGTAATATCTCCACATTGCACGGTGCAATTCTGAAATTTTTAGCTTTTTCCTGTTAATCCTAGCATGATAAAGAAGATTCAAAGAGAGTGAGATGCCAGCTCCTTTCATTCAGTCAGTAGCTTCAAACATTTCTGGTATATGAAAAACATGTTTTTCAATGGCAAAAATCAATGAATATTGTAAATGCACAAACAGTAATATCTCCACATTGCACGGTGCAATTCTGAAATTTTTAGCTTTTTCCTGTTAATCCTAGCATGATAAAGAAGATTCAAAGAGAGTGAGATGCCAGCTCCTTTCATTCAGTCAGTAGCTTCAAACATTTCTGGTATATGAAAAACATGTTTTTCAATGGCAAAAATCAATGAATATTGTAAATGCACAAACAGTAATATCTCCACATTGCACGGTGCAATTCTGAAATTTTTAGCTTTTTCCTGTTAATCCTAGCATGATAAAGAAGATTCAAAGAGAGTGAGATGCCAGCTCCTTTCATTCAGTCAGTAGCTTCAAACATTTCTGGACGTTTTTCAATGGCAAAAATCAATGAATATTGTAAATGCACAAACAGTAATATCTCCACATTGCACGGTGCAATTCTGAAATTTTTAGCTTTTTCCTGTTAATCCTAGCATGATAAAGAAGATTCAAAGAGAGTGAGATGCCAGCTCCTTTCATTCAGTCAGTAGCTTCAAACATTTCTGGTATATGAAAAACATGTTTTTCAATGGCAAAAATCAATGAATATTGTAAATGCACAAACAGTAATATCTCCACATTGCACGGTGCAATTCTGAAATTTTTTGCTTTTTCCTGTTAATCCTAGCATGATAAAGAAGATTCAAAGAGAGTGAGATGCCAGCTCCTTTCATTCAGTCAGTAGCTTCAAACATTTCTGGACGTTTTTCAATGGCAAAAATCAATGAATATTGTAAATGCACAAACAGTAATATCTCCACATTGCACGGTGCAATTCTGAAATTTTTAGCTTTTTCCTGTTAATCCTAGCATGATAAAGAAGATTCAAAGAGAGTGAGATGCCAGCTCCTTTCATTCAGTCAGTAGCTTCAAACATTTCTGGTATATGAAAAACATGTTTTTCAATGGCAAAAATCAATGAATATTGTAAATGCACAAACAGTAATATCTCCACATTGCACGGTGCAATTCTGAAATTTTTAGCTTTTTCCTGTTAATCCTAGCATGATAAAGAAGATTCAAAGAGAGTGAGATGCCAGCTCCTTTCATTCAGTCAGTAGCTTCAAACATTTCTGGTATATGAAAAACATGTTTTTCAATGGCAAAAATCAATGAATATTGTAAATGCACAAACAGTAATATCTCCACATTGCACGGTGCAATTCTGAAATTTTTAGCTTTTTCCTGTTAATCCTAGCATGATAAAGAAGATTCAAAGAGAGTGAGATGCCAGCTCCTTTCATTCAGTCAGTAGCTTCAAACATTTCTGGTATATGAAAAACATGTTTTTCAATGGCAAAAATCAATGAATATTGTAAATGCACAAACAGTAATATCTCCACATTGCACGGTGCAATTCTGAAATTTTTAGCTTTTTCCTGTTAATCCTAGCATGATAAAGAAGATTCAAAGAGAGTGAGATGCCAGCTCCTTTCATTCAGTCAGTAGCTTCAAACATTTCTGGTATATGAAAAACATGTTTTTCAATGGCAAAAATCAATGAATATTTTAAATGCACAAACAGTAATATCTCCACATTGCACGGTGCAATTCTGAAATTTTTAGCTTTTTCCTGTTAATCCTAGCATGATAAAGAAGATTCAAAGAGAGTGAGATGCCAGCTCCTTTCATTCAGTCAGTAGCTTCAAACATTTCTGGTATATGAAAAACATGTTTTTCAATGGCAAAAATCAATGAATATTGTAAATGCACAAACAGTAATATCTCCACATTGCACGGTGCAATTCTGAAATTTTTAGCTTTTTCCTGTTAATCCTAGCATGATAAAGAAGATTCAAAGAGAGTGAGATGCCAGCTCCTTTCATTCAGTCAGTAGCTTCAAACATTTCTGGACGTTTTTCAATGGCAAAAATCAATGAATATTGTAAATGCACAAACAGTAATATCTCCACATTGCACGGTGCAATTCTGAAATTTTTAGCTTTTTCCTGTTAATCCTAGCATGATAAAGAAGATTCAAAGAGAGTGAGATGCCAGCTCCTTTCATTCAGTCAGTAGCTTCAAACATTTCTGGTATATGAAAAACATGTTTTTCAATGGCAAAAATCAATGAATATTGTAAATGCACAAACAGTAATATCTCCACATTGCACGGTGCAATTCTGAAATTTTTAGCTTTTTCCTGTTAATCCTAGCATGATAAAGAAGATTCAAAGAGAGTGAGATGCCAGCTCCTTTCATTCAGTCAGTAGCTTCAAACATTTCTGGTATATGAAAAACATGTTTTTCAATGGCAAAAATCAATGAATATTGTAAATGCACAAACAGTAATATCTCCACATTGCACGGTGCAATTCTGAAATTTTTAGCTTTTTCCTGTTAATCCTAGCATGATAAAGAAGATTCAAAGAGAGTGAGATGGGGGCGTGGCTTAGGCACAGACCAGGATGGCAGCATAGGTCTGAGCTCCATGAGGGCTAAAACTACAAAGCGACGATAAAAGCAACTTAAGAGGATTTATTCACTCAATTTTGGCATGGACAAACTTCTTAAAGCCTAAGGATCATCTGGATACTAAAAAGACTCTCCCTGACCCGCTATTCCAGGAGATATTTCATTTGGAAGCAGTGAGGTGCGTCCTTGATTTCATTCCAGTCGTGGGTATTGTGACATAGACCTGCAGGCTTGCAGGTCTGTGTGTCTCTGCAAGGGGACCCTCACTACTCCCTTCCTCTGGACCTAGGAATACCATTTATCAGCTGTTATTGGACAATTTGAAAAGGATTCATACTTTGAAGACGGTGGCACGGAGCCCTTAAAGCCTGCTCTGCTGTTGTGAGGTGCCGGTGGCTGCGGGACAAGCCGGTTCTGTACCTCAGCTTTTGCAGCCTGTGCTGGGAAGTAACAAGGACTGAGTCCTAACCAGACCCACAGGACACTGTATCTCTGAAAACGGCCCCACTGAACCGGACCGCCAGCCTGCAAGCTGTCCCTGCCTGCTAGCCACCCCACTTCCAGCTGCGACCGGTGACAGGACTCCTGAATTGAAAATACCGGCCGGCGTTGTACAGGATAGATCACGGACCCCAGAGACTTTGACAGCACTGCTCCTTGGATCAAGCCTCCTTGCCTCTACAGGACTTTGGGGACAAGACCCCTGACACCAGCTGAAGACCGGGACCCCAAGCCCGAACGACGCGGAGACCGGGAGGCGGAGCGGGTCTGCACCCATCAAGTTAAGGTATATAAGCCCAGGCTGACGCCAGGGCTCTTACCGCGTTTTGAAGGCCCGTTGTCCGTAATCCCGGGGCTGCTCTGGTGGCAGCGGTGTCCCCTTCTGCTGCTGAGAGGCCGCTGTGCCTTTCTTCCCCCTTCAGCTGACTGCCACCGCTGGTACCTGTGTCCCGGCTCCTTCCTCTCCTGTGTAACTGCTCTCTGCATAGCGGCGCTGTTCCCGGGGTGGCGGTGCCCCCTCCTCTGTTCAGGAGTTGTCCGCTCCGCTCCTTTTACTGTGCCCGGGTGCCGCTGATGTCCACGGTCGGTCTCCCCGTGACCCCAGGGCTGATATAGTAGCGGCGATATCCCTCTCCTGCTGCTGGGAGGCCGATCTGTCCTAATCCAACCCCATCTGTCAGACACCGCTGATGTCCTCGGCCGGTCTCTCCCTCCTCTGAAGCTTGATCTCCGCGATCCCGGGGCTGTTCCGGTGGTAGGGTGTCTGCCCTTCTGCTGTGGGGCCGCTGTACTTCTTGTCCTCCGGCTGACAGATAACGCCGGTTGTCACGGCCCGTGTCCCCCTCTGCTGTCAAGCTGTGTCTGAAGATCCGAGGGCTGTTCCCTTAGTAGTGGCTCCCCCTCCTCTGACTGCGGGACTATTTGAATGTTCCGGCTCCCAGCTGACAGACACCGCCGGCACCCACGGTCCGCCTCCTTCTTCTGCCCGCAGCGCCGTTCTGTCACCTATGTGCCTCTAGTGTCGGGTCCCCACTGACTCTCATTGACTGCCAACCCCCCCCTATTGCAGCGCTGCTTTGATCCCACTTGCCACCGGCATCTATCTCCAGCTGGTCCATTTGAATCTCCCGCCCCCTGCTGCAGTGCCGCTCTGCTCCGCTGTCCAAGGTGCTGATTTTATATCAGCACATATAAAGCGGTCTAACAGCTAATGGATAGTGTGACAGCAACTTGAACATTGAATTTGACCCTGAGGGGGAGGGAAGGGTTAAGTGGAACTGCTACTGCCCTCATATATATATACTGTGACCACGTTACCTGGTTTATATACTACAGTTGGTGCTTATGGAACTCTACAGAACTGCTGATCTCCATAATAATTAGTTTCCTGTTCAGAACTATATGTGCCTTTTATTTTTATCCCTCAGGTCAATTTTCATTATTTCTTTTGATACTTTTGACTGTGATTTGCATTTAAAGGATTGCATTCTAGGGGGTACATAGCTCTGCAGTTTTTAAGAGTATTGTTTGCCTCTTGTCGGAATAATATTTGTTTATGCAAATTTCTTCTAGTCATTGTTCCTAGTTATTTTGCAACTCTAAAGTCTTTTGTCCACTCTTCAGGTCAATTATTTCTAGTGCCATTTTAATATTTTTCTATATATATACTTATAGGTCTGATATTTTATCATGGCGGCTAATAAAAAAAATACCCAAAAGTCATTGGAAGCTCCCCTTAAATCTAGTGCGGTAAAAGCGAAGTCCTCTCAACGCTTTTCATTTTCAAACCCATCAGAAGATGCTGTCAATACTATTAGTCCTTTTAAGTCCAGATCTCCTCATAGAAATCTGGAAGACAGACAGAGTTCTAAAGTAAGCTCTCCCACCAAGGAATCTTCTAAAACTATATTATCTCCAAAACCACAGAGAATTCCTGATGCTAAACCTGCCCCTTCTACTGTAGTTAAGGAAAAAAAAGTGGAAGAGATGGATATTTCCATCTCATCAAAGAGAAGGGACCCAGGAGAATGGAGCAACAAATATTCTTCACTGGCCTCGAGCTCGGATGAAGAATCCTCGGACACATCTCCCAATCCCAGTCCAGATAAGAGACGTGCTAAAAGGGACTTTTCCCCTTCGTCCTCAGATCCTACTCCTAGTGTCCCGGTCAAAATGACCATTTCTCAAGATTTGGGAAATACCGACCTTGGTTTATATCTGGACAATCTTTTAAAGACGATTGACAGAAATATGAAACTGGGCTTCGAGAAACAGGTAGACACAATGAAATCTACTTTGGAAGCTTTTGGAGTTAAATTAGAGCAAAACACTAAAAGACTTGAAACGGTGGAGAGTAAGATAGAATCTGTCTCTTCTGATAATCTAGAAATTAAATCAGAACTTAAAAGACTCAGATTAAAAGTTGCGGATTTGGAGGATAGAAGTAGGAGAAATAATTTGAAAATTAGAGGCATATCTGAGGATGTTTCTCCCTCAGATGTCTTGGCTTTTGTCAAAGACTTATTTCACAAGACAATCCCATCCCTCTCTGAGCAGGATCTTATCATCGATAGGGCCCATCGCCTATTTCGTCCGACCTCCATCTCCTCGGATCTTCCTAGGGATGTAATAGTTAGGTTACATTTTTTCTCGACCAAAGAGAGAATCTTGAATTATATTAGGGAAAACAGGACTTTTCCAGAACCTTTTTCGCACCTAAAAATCTTCTCAGATTTTTCCAAAGAAACCATGGATACAAGAAGGTCATACAAATTGACCACAGATAGACTGAGGGATATGAATATCCCGTATAGGTGGGGCTTTCCAGTAAAGTTGCTGATTTTCTTTAACCGGAAAACATTCACTCTTACAGATCCTGATGAAGGCCCTAAATTTTTTGATTTTATAAAAGACATTCCCTACAAAGTTACAAAGGCACCCCACCGCTGAAATGATAAACACTACTCCCTCGGGAGTCCCCTTTAAAAATAAACCCATTTTATCACCTCACCTAACATGCTATAATAAATTTATCATTCTTCTTTACATTTAGCCTTCATGGTTTGTCCACATTTTTTTTTCCCCCCCAATCTGAGGGAGAACCTTTTCGGTGAAGGTTCCCTCAGGAGATTTTTTGATTCGTTTTTTCTTTTTCTTTGAATACTTGGTTATTGTTATTACTATCTTTGAATTAATATTAGAGATATTGTATTCCAGCTTTGATTGTCGGTTGATTTTTATTTTTTGGGAATTTGTTGGACCAACTGACCCCTCTCCTTGTGATTTACTTTGATTATTAATTTACCTATGCCTATCAAGATCATCACCTATAATGTAAGAGGCCTAAACAGTCCCAATAAGAGATTCTCCCTTTGGAAGGAATTGGGTCATCTTGGTGCTGATGTTGCGTGTCTTCAGGAGACAAGGTTTGCCGAGGGAAAGCACCCTACCTTCACCCACAAACGCTACCCTCATATATTTGAATCCACTAGCGACCGGAAAAAAGCTGGTGTAGCTACAGTGATCAGAGATTCTGTCCCATTTGAGTTTTTAGATCAGCATAAAGATGTCAATGGAAGGTTCCATATATTGCTCTGTAAACTGAATAATCATGAGTGCACTGTTGTTAACCTATACGCCCCAAATAAAAAGCAAATACCCTTTTTGAACAAGGTTTTCAAAAAGGTTGAAGAGGTTAGGAGAGGTGAATTGATTTTTTTAGGAGACTTCAACATGGTCCCAGACGGGCATATGGACTCTTCCTCCCCCAGCCGTCATTTATACCCAACGCTTAATAATTGGCTTTATAAAAACGAACTATTTGATACATTTAGATGTCTGCAAACTACCTCCAAAGAATTCTCCCACTTTTCGGATGCGCACCAAACGGCCTCTAGAATTGACTTAATAATAACTGATGTCTTTTCTTTACCCAAATTCTCTAACGTATCTATAGGCCTTAGGTCTCTATCAGATCATGCCCCTACGTCATGTGAAATTCATATTGGTCCTCTTATTAAAAATGGATTTCTTTGGAAATGTAGATCTTCACTTATTCATAACCCCAAAAACCAAAAAATTATTGAAAAAGCTATTTCTGATTATTTTAGGGAGAACGATACCCCAGACTTATCTAATCCTTTCTCCAGCTGGTGCGCTCACAAGGCTGTCCTTCGTGGTGTACTAATGCAGATATCCTCATCTGAAAAAAAAGAAAAAAGAACAAAAATTAATTCTCTTCAAAAACTGATTAGGGAAAAAGAACTAGAACAAATAAATCTTCCTTCCCCTTCCCCAATAATTCAAAAAGAGCTCTCAAATTTAAGGGTAGAGCTAAAATCAGAAATTTCTTCCTCCTATGATGCGATTATTCGGAAATCAAAATTTAATTACTATGCGGCTCTAAATAAACCTACCCGCTTTATGGCCCGCCTAGTCAAATGTAAAAGAGCAATTAATAGAATAGATAAAATAAAAAACAATAGTGGAATAACGTTTTGCCACCCTAAAGATATAGTGAACCAGTTTGCAAATTTTTACAAAAAACTCTACAACATCAAAACTGATCCTCTAATTTCCCATCCTCACCCAGATGCAATCAACAAATTTTTATCCTCCATTAACCTACCGAAATTGAGCCCTCTGGATCACGAGTCATTGAATAAGCCTTTTTCTAACCTTGAAATTATTAACACAATAAAGCAACTTAAAGATTTCAAGGCTCCGGGTCCAGATGGGTTCATCAATGAGTATTATAAAACTTTTTGTGACCTACTTTCTTCCCCTCTCACGAAAATTTTCAATCATGCTTCCTCAATAAGCTCCTTCCCCTCAGAAATGCTGGAAGCCACCATTACCCTAATACCCAAGTCTAAGGATGAGAGAGATAATGTTAAAAATTATAGGCCCATTTCGCTAATTAACACTGATATTAAGATATATTCGAAAATTCTGGCCAATCGTTTATCGACTATTCTCCCATCTCTCATCAACGATGATCAGATTGGCTTCGTTGGTGGGAGGCAAGCAACTGATGGCTCTAGAAGACTTCTGAATATTATTAAGGTGATAAATACGGCGAAACTCCCAACTTCATTGCTTGCTTTAGACGCTGAAAAAGCTTTCGACAGGTTAAATTGGCTATACCTTAAACTCACCCTTATTAAATTCGGTTTTGATAACAAATTTCTCTCTTCAATTATGGCCCTCTATTCTAACCCCCAAGCAAAAATTTATGTTAACAATTATCTCTCAAATCCAATCCCTATCACAAATGGTACTAGACAGGGTTGCCCACTTTCCCCCCTTCTCTTTGTCCTGGCTATGGAGCCTTTGGCACAGAGGATTAGAGAAAACACTGACATTAGGGGGATTTCTACCCCATCTCGAGAATTTAAAATTGGCCTCTTTGCAGATGATGTTATGCTTTCCTTGCTGGACCCAGTAAATTCGGTTGCGGAAGTTTCGAAGGTTCTAGAACTATTCTCTCAGATCTCTTATTTTAAGATCAATAATGAGAAGTCTAAACTTTTAAACATTAATCTGGACCGTCAGACGAGAGAGGTTTTACACTCGAGATTTTCCTTCGGTTTGGCTAAACGCAATCTGACTTATTTGGGGATCAGTATTGGTAAAACTATTAACTCAACAATTTCTGATAACCTGGTTCTGATTGAGGATATCGTCCGTGGAGATTTGATGGAATTTTTGAAAAGAGATCTGTCATGGTGGGGTAGAGTCCTCTCTATTAAGATGTTTGTTCTACCCAAAATCTTGTATTTTTTCCGCAACTTACCTCTAACTATTTCTCACATCTTTATTCAAAAAATTCAAAATCAGATTAATTCCTATGTCTGGGATAATAAACGTGCGAGGATATCTGCAGATATATTGTACAAGAATAAGTGCAACGGAGGTCTGAGCCACCCTAATATTTCCGCTTACTATCTGGCAAACCTCATCAAACAGAGCAGTAATTGGTTTAATTCTGACAGTCCCCCAGCTTGGATGATTCTGGAGACCTTCTTAAATAATGGTTCTTCTCCCCGTGAATTGTTACTTAGGCATCTCTTTAAACAGTGCACTCATGATTCTTCCCATCCTATTTTCCAGGCGATTATTGACGCCTGGAGAAAAATCGCCAAAAGAAAGAAAAAGAGTCCCCTAAGAGATTCTGATAGGGATAAGTTTTCTTTTGTCAAAAATTTTCCAATTGGTTTTGTTGCTGATCTGTATAACTCTTCCATTCCAGATCAGTGGGACAATAAAGGGTTAAGGAAAATTGGAGACTTCTATGAAGCTTCTGCCTTTATTCCTTTCCAAACTCTTAAAAAAAGATTCAACCTACCTTCCTCTGATTTCTTTTTATACTCTCATTTAAAGAGCATTATTCTGGAATTTATTTCTGGTAAACTTATTGTTTCTGAAACCTCGGTGAACCTGTTAAGCAACCCATCCCACAAAATTTTTTGGAGCCTGAGACACATATATAACAGCTTCAATAATGATCTTTCCTTCCAAAAACACCTCTACATGATACGCTGGGAAAAAGATCTAAAACTCAATTTCCAATCCGATCAATGGGAGAGTGCTGTTCTTTTTTCTCAGGCCTCTAATATATCTATGCCCTTACAAGAGGCTTACTTCAAAATTCTAACCAGATGGTATTACACTCCAATCAGGCTTCACCATATAAAGCCCAGCAACTCTCCCCTTTGTTGGAGGGAGTGCGGCCTTAGGGGAGATCTTTTACATCTCTTTTGGAGCTGCCCTAAAATCCGGAATCTATGGGCTCAGATCTCTTCTTTGGTAGATGACCTTTTAGGCAGACCTGTAGTATTGACCCCTCAAATGGCTTTACTATCCTTAGATCTTGAACCATATAAGTCGTTTGAAAGATCTTTGGTGATTCACTTATTTTCAGTGTGTAAGAACGCATTGGCTTTTTATTGGAGAAAGTCACATGTCCCCACTTTGGAGGACTTAGTTGATAAGATGAATCTCCATAGAATATTTGAACTCAGATTTGCCCTTATCAACAATAATTTACTTAAATTTTCTAGGAAGTGGGATATTTGGCTCACTAAATTCCCTCAACCCTCTCATAACGCTGGAACATCTTAATGTGTGTCGTGTTTAGCTTATTAATATGTTTAATTCTGCTAATGATAGTAATGTGTGTTTAAAGTGTTCAAATTTCTGTATTATCGTATATACTATTTGACGAACAAATTTCTCCCATTTTTCCTGATTATCCATTCCCGTTTGTTCCCTTTCCCTTTCCTTTCCCTCAGAATTTTTCCCTTATTATGAATATACTTTTATGCTACGTGTGTTATTCCCCTGTTAAATTGTTTATTAAAAATAAAAAAAATATGGTAAAACAAAGAGAGTGAGATGCCAGCTCCTTTCATTCAGTCAGTAGCTTCAAACATTTCTGGTATATGAAAAACATGTTTTTCAATGGCAAAAATCAATGAATATTGTAAATGCACAAACAGTAATATCTCCACATTGCACGGTGCAATTCTGAAATTTTTAGCTTTTTCCTGTTAATCCTAGCATGATAAAGAAGATTCAAAGAGAGTGAGATGCCAGCTCCTTTCATTCAGTCAGTAGCTTCAAACATTTCTGGACGTTTTTCAATGGCAAAAATCAATGAATATTGTAAATGCACAAACAGTAATATCTCCACATTGCACGGTGCAATTCTGAAATTTTTAGCTTTTTCCTGTTAATCCTAGCATGATAAAGAAGATTCAAAGAGAGTGAGATGCCAGCTCCTTTCATTCAGTCAGTAGCTTCAAACATTTCTGGTATATGAAAAACATGTTTTTCAATGGCAAAAATCAATGAATATTGTAAATGCACAAACAGTAATATCTCCACATTGCACGGTGCAATTCTGAAATTTTTAGCTTTTTCCTGTTAATCCTAGCATGATAAAGAAGATTCAAAGAGAGTGAGATGCCAGCTCCTTTCATTCAGTCAGTAGCTTCAAACATTTCTGGTATATGAAAAACATGTTTTTCAATGGCAAAAATCAATGAATATTGTAAATGCACAAACAGTAATATCTCCACATTGCACGGTGCAATTCTGAAATTTTTTGCTTTTTCCTGTTAATCCTAGCATGATAAAGAAGATTCAAAGAGAGTGAGATGCCAGCTCCTTTCATTCAGTCAGTAGCTTCAAACATTTCTGGTATATGAAAAACATGTTTTTCAATGGCAAAAATCAATGAATATTGTAAATGCACAAACAGTAATATCTCCACATTGCACGGTGCAATTCTGAAATTTTTAGCTTTTTCCTGTTAATCCTAGCATGATAAAGAAGATTCAAAGAGAGTGAGATGCCAGCTCCTTTCATTCAGTCAGTAGCTTCAAACATTTCTGGACGTTTTTCAATGGCAAAAATCAATGAATATTGTAAATGCACAAACAGTAATATCTCCACATTGCACGGTGCAATTCTGAAATTTTTAGCTTTTTCCTGTTAATCCTAGCATGATAAAGAAGATTCAAAGAGAGTGAGATGCCAGC
>NW_027370415.1:0-36118 GCF_046119375.1 Phyllobates terribilis | reverse complement strand
TCAGAATTGCACCGTGCAATGTGGAGATATTACTGTTTGTGCATTTACAATATTCATTGATTTTTGCCATTGAAAAACGTCCAGAAATGTTTGAAGCTACTGACTGAATGAAAGGAGCTGGCATCTCACTCTCTTTGAATCTTCTTTATCATGCTAGGATTAGCAGGAAAAAGCAAAAAATTTCAGAATTGCACCGTGCAATGTGGAGATATTACTGTTTGTGCATTTACAATATTCATTGATTTTTGCCATTGAAAAACGTCCAGAAATGTTTGAAGCTACTGACTGAATGAAAGGAGCTGGCATCTCACTCTCTTTGAATCTTCTTTATCATGCTAGGATTAACAGGAAAAAGCTAAAAATTTCAGAATTGCACCGTGCAATGTGGAGATATTACTGTTTGTGCATTTACAATATTCATTGATTTTTGCCATTGAAAAACATGTTTTTCATATACCAGAAATGTTTGAAGCTACTGACTGAATGAAAGGAGCTGGCATCTCACTCTCTTTGAATCTTCTTTATCATGCTAGGATTAGCAGGAAAAAGCAAAAAATTTCAGAATTGCACCGTGCAATGTGGAGATATTACTGTTTGTGCATTTACAATATTCATTGATTTTTGCCATTGAAAAACGTCCAGAAATGTTTGAAGCTACTGACTGAATGAAAGGAGCTGGCATCTCACTCTCTTTGAATCTTCTTTATCATGCTAGGATTAGCAGGAAAAAGCTAAAAATTTCAGAATTGCACCGTGCAATGTGGAGATATTACTGTTTGTGCATTTACAATATTCATTGATTTTTGCCATTGAAAAACATGTTTTTCATATACCAGAAATGTTTGAAGCTACTGACTGAATGAAAGGAGCTGGCATCTCACTCTCTTTGAATCTTCTTTATCATGCTAGGATTAACAGGAAAAAGCTAAAAATTTCAGAATTGCACCGTGCAATGTGGAGATATTACTGTTTGTGCATTTACAATATTCATTGATTTTTGCCATTGAAAAACATGTTTTTCATATACCAGAAATGTTTGAAGCTACTGACTGAATGAAAGGAGCTGGCATCTCACTCTCTTTGAATCTTCTTTATCATGCTAGGATTAGCAGGAAAAAGCAAAAAATTTCAGAATTGCACCTTGCAATGTGGAGATATTACTGTTTGTGCATTTACAATATTCATTGATTTTTGCCATTGAAAAACGTCAAGAAATGTTTGAAGCTACTGACTGAATGAAAGGAGCTGGCATCTCACTCTCTTTGAATCTTCTTTATCATGCTAGGATTAACAGGAAAAAGCTAAAAATTTCAGAATTGCACCGTGCAATGTGGAGATATTACTGTTTGTGCATTTACAATATTCATTGATTTTTGCCATTGAAAAACATGTTTTTCATATACCAGAAATGTTTGAAGCTACTGACTGAATGAAAGGAGCTGGCATCTCACTCTCTTTGAATCTTCTTTATCATGCTAGGATTAGCAGGAAAAAGCAAAAAATTTCAGAATTGCACCGTGCAATGTGGAGATATTACTGTTTGTGCATTTACAATATTCATTGATTTTTGCCATTGAAAAACGTCCAGAAATGTTTGAAGCTACTGACTGAATGAAAGGAGCTGGCATCTCACTCTCTTTGAATCTTCTTTATCATGCTAGGATTAACAGGAAAAAGCTAAAAATTTCAGAATTGCACCTTGCAATGTGGAGATATTACTGTTTGTGCATTTACAATATTCATTGATTTTTGCCATTGAAAAACATGTTTTTCATATACCAGAAATGTTTGAAGCTACTGACTGAATGAAAGGAGCTGGCATCTCACTCTCTTTGAATCTTCTTTATCATGCTAGGATTAACAGGAAAAAGCTAAAAATTTCAGAATTGCACCGTGCAATGTGGAGATATTACTGTTTGTGCATTTACAATATTCATTGATTTTTGCCATTGAAAAACATGTTTTTCATATACCAGAAATGTTTGAAGCTACTGACTGAATGAAAGGAGCTGGCATCTCACTCTCTTTGAATCTTCTTTATCATGCTAGGATTAGCAGGAAAAAGCAAAAAATTTCAGAATTGCACCGTGCAATGTGGAGATATTACTGTTTGTGCATTTACAATATTCATTGATTTTTGCCATTGAAAAACATGTTTTTCATATACCAGAAATGTTTGAAGCTACTGACTGAATGAAAGGAGCTGGCATCTCACTCTCTTTGAATCTTCTTTATCATGCTAGGATTAACAGGAAAAAGCTAAAAATTTCAGAATTGCACCGTGCAATGTGGAGATATTACTGTTTGTGCATTTACAATATTCATTGATTTTTGCCATTGAAAAACATGTTTTTCATATACCAGAAATGTTTGAAGCTACTGACTGAATGAAAGGAGCTGGCATCTCACTCTCTTTGAATCTTCTTTATCATGCTAGGATTAGCAGGAAAAAGCAAAAAATTTCAGAATTGCACCTTGCAATGTGGAGATATTACTGTTTGTGCATTTACAATATTCATTGATTTTTGCCATTGAAAAACATGTTTTTCATATACCAGAAATGTTTGAAGCTACTGACTGAATGAAAGGAGCTGGCATCTCACTCTCTTTGAATCTTCTTTATCATGCTAGGATTAGCAGGAAAAAGCAAAAAATTTCAGAATTGCACCGTGCAATGTGGAGATATTACTGTTTGTGCATTTACAATATTCATTGATTTTTGCCATTGAAAAACGTCCAGAAATGTTTGAAGCTACTGACTGAATGAAAGGAGCTGGCATCTCACTCTCTTTGAATCTTCTTTATCATGCTAGGATTAGCAGGAAAAAGCAAAAAATTTCAGAATTGCACCGTGCAATGTGGAGATATTACTGTTTGTGCATTTACAATATTCATTGATTTTTGCCATTGAAAAACATGTTTTTCATATACCAGAAATGTTTGAAGCTACTGACTGAATGAAAAGAGCTGGCATCTCACTCTCTTTGAATCTTCTTTATCATGCTAGGATTAGCAGGAAAAAGCTAAAAATTTCAGAATTGCACCTTGCAATGTGGAGATATTACTGTTTGTGCATTTACAATATTCATTGATTTTTGCCATTGAAAAACATGTTTTTCATATACCAGAAATGTTTGAAGCTACTGACTGAATGAAATGAGCTGGCATCTCACTCTCTTTGAATCTTCTTTATCATGCTAGGATTAACAGGAAAAAGCTAAAAATTTCAGAATTGCACCGTGCAATGTGGAGATATTACTGTTTGTGCATTTACAATATTCATTGATTTTTGCCATTGAAAAACGTCCAGAAATGTTTGAAGCTACTGACTGAATGAAAGGAGCTGGCATCTCACTCTCTTTGAATCTTCTTTATCATGCTAGGATTAGCAGGAAAAAGCAAAAAATTTCAGAATTGCACCGTGCAATGTGGAGATATTACTGTTTGTGCATTTACAATATTCATTGATTTTTGCCATTGAAAAACATGTTTTTCATATACCAGAAATGTTTGAAGCTACTGACTGAATGAAAGGAGCTGGCATCTCACTCTCTTTGAATCTTCTTTATCATGCTAGGATTAACAGGAAAAAGCAAAAAATTTCAGAATTGCACCTTGCAATGTGGAGATATTACTGTTTGTGCATTTACAATATTCATTGATTTTTGCCATTGAAAAACATGTTTTTCATATACCAGAAATGTTTGAAGCTACTGACTGAATGAAAGGAGCTGGCATCTCACTCTCTTTGAATCTTCTTTATCATGCTAGGATTAGCAGGAAAAAGCTAAAAATTTCAGAATTGCACCGTGCAATGTGGAGATATTACTGTTTGTGCATTTACAATATTCATTGATTTTTGCCATTGAAAAACATGTTTTTCATATACCAGAAATGTTTGAAGCTACTGACTGAATGAAAGGAGCTGGCATCTCACTCTCTTTGAATCTTCTTTATCATGCTAGGATTAACAGGAAAAAGCTAAAAATTTCAGAATTGCACCTTGCAATGTGGAGATATTACTGTTTGTGCATTTACAATATTCATTGATTTTTGCCATTGAAAAACGTCCAGAAATGTTTGAAGCTACTGACTGAATGAAAGGAGCTGGCATCTCACTCTCTTTGAATCTTCTTTATCATGCTAGGATTAACAGGAAAAAGCTAAAAATTTCAGAATTGCACCGTGCAATGTGGAGATATTACTGTTTGTGCATTTACAATATTCATTGATTTTTGCCATTGAAAAACATGTTTTTCATATACCAGAAATGTTTGAAGCTACTGACTGAATGAAAGGAGCTGGCATCTCACTCTCTTTGAATCTTCTTTATCATGCTAGGATTAGCAGGAAAAAGCTAAAAATTTCAGAATTGCACCGTGCAATGTGGAGATATTACTGTTTGTGCATTTACAATATTCATTGATTTTTGCCATTGAAAAACATGTTTTTCATATACCAGAAATGTTTGAAGCTACTGACTGAATGAAAGGAGCTGGCATCTCACTCTCTTTGAATCTTCTTTATCATGCTAGGATTAGCAGGAAAAAGCAAAAAATTTCAGAATTGCACCGTGCAATGTGGAGATATTACTGTTTGTGCATTTACAATATTCATTGATTTTTGCCATTGAAAAACATGTTTTTCATATACCAGAAATGTTTGAAGCTACTGACTGAATGAAAGGAGCTGGCATCTCACTCTCTTTGAATCTTCTTTATCATGCTAGGATTAACAGGAAAAAGCTAAAAATTTCAGAATTGCACAGTGCAATGTGGAGATATTACTGTTTGTGCATTTACAATATTCATTGATTTTTGCCATTGAAAAACGTCCAGAAATGTTTGAAGCTACTGACTGAATGAAAGGAGCTGGCATCTCACTCTCTTTGAATCTTCTTTATCATGCTAGGATTAGCAGGAAAAAGCTAAAAATTTCAGAATTGCACCGTGCAATGTGGAGATATTACTGTTTGTGCATTTACAATATTCATTGATTTTTGCTATTGAAAAACATGTTTTTCATATACCAGAAATGTTTGAAGCTACTGACTGAATGAAAGGAGCTGGCATCTCACTCTCTTTGAATCTTCTTTATCATGCTAGGATAAGCAGGAAAAAGCAAAAAATTTCAGAATTGCACCGTGCAATGTGGAGATATTACTGTTTGTGCATTTACAATATTCATTGATTTTTGCCATTGAAAAACATGTTTTTCATATACCAGAAATGTTTGAAGCTACTGACTGAATGAAAGGAGCTGGCATCTCACTCTCTTTGAATCTTCTTTATCATGCTAGGATTAACAGGAAAAAGCTAAAAATTTCAGAATTGCACCGTGCAATGTGGAGATATTACTGTTTGTGCATTTACAATATTCATTGATTTTTGCCATTGAAAAACATGTTTTTCATATACCAGAAATGTTTGAAGCTACTGACTGAATGAAAGGAGCTGGCATCTCACTCTCTTTGAATCTTCTTTATCATGCTAGGATTAGCAGGAAAAAGCAAAAAATTTCAGAATTGCACCTTGCAATGTGGAGATATTACTGTTTGTGCATTTACAATATTCATTGATTTTTGCCATTGAAAAACGTCCAGAAATGTTTGAAGCTACTGACTGAATGAAAGGAGCTGGCATCTCACTCTCTTTGAATCTTCTTTATCATGCTAGGATTAACAGGAAAAAGCTAAAAATTTCAGAATTGCACCGTGCAATGTGGAGATATTACTCTTTGTGCATTTACAATATTCATTGATTTTTGCCATTGAAAAACATGTTTTTCATATACCAGAAATGTTTGAAGCTACTGACTGAATGAAAGGAGCTGGCATCTCACTCTCTTTGAATCTTCTTTATCATGCTAGGATTAACAGGAAAAAGCAAAAAATTTCAGAATTGCACCGTGCAATGTGGAGATATTACTGTTTGTGCATTTACAATATTCATTGATTTTTGCCATTGAAAAACGTCCAGAAATGTTTGAAGCTACTGACTGAATGAAAGGAGCTGGCATCTCACTCTCTTTGAATCTTCTTTATCATGCTAGGATTAACAGGAAAAAGCTAAAAATTTCAGAATTGCACCTTGCAATGTGGAGATATTACTGTTTGTGCATTTACAATATTCATTGATTTTTGCCATTGAAAAACATGTTTTTCATATACCAGAAATGTTTGAAACTACTGACTGAATGAAAGGAGCTGGCATCTCACTCTCTTTGAATCTTCTTTATCATGCTAGGATTAACAGGAAAAAGCAAAAAATTTCAGAATTGCACCGTGCAATGTGGAGATATTACTGTTTGTGCATTTACAATATTCATTGATTTTTGCCATTGAAAAACGTCCAGAAATGTTTGAAGCTACTGACTGAATGAAAGGAGCTGGCATCTCACTCTCTTTGAATCTTCTTTATCATGCTAGGATTAACAGGAAAAAGCTAAAAATTTCAGAATTGCACCTTGCAATGTGGAGATATTACTGTTTGTGCATTTACAATATTCATTGATTTTTGCCATTGAAAAACATGTTTTTCATATACCAGAAATGTTTGAAGCTACTGACTGAATGAAAGGAGCTGGCATCTCACTCTCTTTGAATCTTCTTTATCATGCTAGGATTAACAGGAAAAAGCTAAAAATTTCAGAATTGCACCGTGCAATGTGGAGATATTACTGTTTGTGCATTTACAATATTCATTGATTTTTGCCATTGAAAAACATGTTTTTCATATACCAGAAATGTTTGAAGCTACTGACTGAATGAAAGGAGCTGGCATCTCACTCTCTTTGAATCTTCTTTATCATGCTAGGATTAGCAGGAAAAAGCAAAAAATTTCAGAATTGCACCGTGCAATGTGGAGATATTACTGTTTGTGCATTTACAATATTCATTGATTTTTGCCATTGAAAAACATGTTTTTCATATACCAGAAATGTTTGAAGCTACTGACTGAATGAAAGGAGCTGGCATCTCACTCTCTTTGAATCTTCTTTATCAAGCTAGGATTAGCAGGAAAAAGCAAAAAATTTCAGAATTGCACCTTGCAATGTGGAGATATTACTGTTTGTGCATTTACAATATTCATTGATTTTTGCCATTGAAAAACATGTTTTTCATATACCAGAAATGTTTGAAGCTACTGACTGAATGAAAGGAGCTGGCATCTCACTCTCTTTGAATCTTCTTTATCATGCTAGGATTAGCAGGAAAAAGCAAAAAATTTCAGAATTGCACCTTGCAATGTGGAGATATTACTGTTTGTGCATTTACAATATTCATTGATTTTTGCCATTGAAAAACGTCCAGAAATGTTTGAAGCTACTGACTGAATGAAAGGAGCTGGCATCTCACTCTCTTTGAATCTTCTTTATCATGCTAGGATTAACAGGAAAAAGCTAAAAATTTCAGAATTGCACCGTGCAATGTGGAGATATTACTGTTTGTGCATTTACAATATTCATTGATTTTTGCCATTGAAAAACATGTTTTTCATATACCAGAAATGTTTGAAGCTACTGACTGAATGAAAGGAGCTGGCATCTCACTCTCTTTGAATCTTCTTTATCATGCTAGGATTAACAGGAAAAAGCTAAAAATTTCAGAATTGCACCGTGCAATGTGGAGATATTACTGTTTGTGCATTTACAATATTCATTGATTTTTGCCATTGAAAAACGTCCAGAAATGTTTGAAGCTACTGACTGAATGAAAGGAGCTGGCATCTCACTCTCTTTGAATCTTCTTTATCATGCTAGGATTAACAGGAAAAAGCAAAAAATTTCAGAATTGCACCGTGCAATGTGGAGATATTACTGTTTGTGCATTTACAATATTCATTGATTTTTGCCATTGAAAAACATGTTTTTCATATACCAGAAATGTTTGAAGCTACTGACTGAATGAAAGGAGCTGGCATCTCACTCTCTTTGAATCTTCTTTATCATGCTAGGATTAACAGGAAAAAGCTAAAAATTTCAGAATTGCACCTTGCAATGTGGAGATATTACTGTTTGTGCATTTACAATATTCATTGATTTTTGCCATTGAAAAACATGTTTTTCATATACCAGAAATGTTTGAAGCTACTGACTGAATGAAAGGAGCTGGCATCTCACTCTCTTTGAATCTTCTTTATCATGCTAGGATTAACAGGAAAAAGCTAAAAATTTCAGAATTGCACCGTGCAATGTGGAGATATTACTGTTTGTGCATTTACAATATTCATTGATTTTTGCCATTGAAAAACGTCCAGAAATGTTTGAAGCTACTGACTGAATGAAAGGAGCTGGCATCTCACTCTCTTTGAATCTTCTTTATCATGCTAGGATTAGCAGGAAAAAGCTAAAAATTTCAGAATTGCACCGTGCAATGTGGAGATATTACTGTTTGTGCATTTACAATATTCATTGATTTTTGCCATTGAAAAACATGTTTTTCATATACCAGAAATGTTTGAAGCTACTGACTGAATGAAAGGAGCTGGCATCTCACTCTCTTTGAATCTTCTTTATCATGCTAGGATTAACAGGAAAAAGCTAAAAATTTCAGAATTGCACCTTGCAATGTGGAGATATTACTGTTTGTGCATTTACAATATTCATTGATTTTTGCCATTGAAAAACATGTTTTTCATATACCAGAAATGTTTGAAGCTACTGACTGAATGAAAGGAGCTGGCATCTCACTCTCTTTGAATCTTCTTTATCATGCTAGGATTAGCAGGAAAAAGCTAAAAATTTCAGAATTGCACCGTGCAATGTGGAGATATTACTGTTTGTGCATTTACAATATTCATTGATTTTTGCCATTGAAAAACATGTTTTTCATATACCAGAAATGTTTGAAGCTACTGACTGAATGAAAGGAGCTGGCATCTCACTCTCTTTGAATCTTCTTTATCATGCTAGGATTAACAGGAAAAAGCTAAAAATTTCAGAATTGCACCGTGCAATGTGGAGATATTACTGTTTGTGCATTTACAATATTCATTGATTTTTGCCATTGAAAAACATGTTTTTCATATACCAGAAATGTTTGAAGCTACTGACTGAATGAAAGGAGCTGGCATCTCACTCTCTTTGAATCTTCTTTATCATGCTAGGATTAGCAGGAAAAAGCAAAAAATTTCAGAATTGCACCGTGCAATGTGGAGATATTACTGTTTGTGCATTTACAATATTCATTGATTTTTGCCATTGAAAAACATGTTTTTCATATACCAGAAATGTTTGAAGCTACTGACTGAATGAAAGGAGCTGGCATCTCACTCTCTTTGAATCTTCTTTATCATGCTAGGATTAACAGGAAAAAGCTAAAAATTTCAGAATTGCACCTTGCAATGTGGAGATATTACTGTTTGTGCATTTACAATATTCATTGATTTTTGCCATTGAAAAACGTCCAGAAATGTTTGAAGCTACTGACTGAATGAAAGGAGCTGGCATCTCACTCTCTTTGAATCTTCTTTATCATGCTAGGATTAACAGGAAAAAGCTAAAAATTTCAGAATTGCACCTTGCAATGTGGAGATATTACTGTTTGTGCATTTACAATATTCATTGATTTTTGCCATTGAAAAACATGTTTTTCATATACCAGAAATGTTTGAAGCTACTGACTGAATGAAAGGAGCTGGCATCTCACTCTCTTTGAATCTTCTTTATCATGCTAGGATTAACAGGAAAAAGCTAAAAATTTCAGAATTGCACCGTGCAATGTGGAGATATTACTGTTTGTGCATTTACAATATTCATTGATTTTTGCCATTGAAAAACATGTTTTTCATATACCAGAAATGTTTGAAGCTACTGACTGAATGAAAGGAGCTGGCATCTCACTCTCTTTGAATCTTCTTTATCATGCTAGGATTAGCAGGAAAAAGCAAAAAATTTCAGAATTGCACCGTGCAATGTGGAGATATTACTGTTTGTGCATTTACAATATTCATTGATTTTTGCCATTGAAAAACGTCCAGAAATGTTTGAAGCTACTGACTGAATGAAAGGAGCTGGCATCTCACTCTCTTTGAATCTTCTTTATCATGCTAGGATTAACAGGAAAAAGCTAAAAATTTCAGAATTGCACCGTGCAATGTGGAGATATTACTGTTTGTGCATTTACAATATTCATTGATTTTTGCCATTGAAAAACGTCCAGAAATGTTTGAAGCTACTGACTGAATGAAAGGAGCTGGCATCTCACTCTCTTTGAATCTTCTTTATCATGCTAGGATTAACAGGAAAAAGCTAAAAATTTCAGAATTGCACCTTGCAATGTGGAGATATTACTGTTTGTGCATTTACAATATTCATTGATTTTTGCCATTGAAAAACATGTTTTTCATATACCAGAAATGTTTGAAGCTACTGACTGAATGAAAGGAGCTGGCATCTCACTCTCTTTGAATCTTCTTTATCATGCTAGGATTAGCAGGAAAAAGCAAAAAATTTCAGAATTGCACCTTGCAATGTGGAGATATTACTGTTTGTGCATTTACAATATTCATTGATTTTTGCCATTGAAAAACGTCCAGAAATGTTTGAAGCTACTGACTGAATGAAAGGAGCTGGCATCTCACTCTTTTTGAATCTTCTTTATCATGCTAGGATTAGCAGGAAAAAGCAAAAAATTTCAGAATTGCACCGTGCAATGTGGAGATATTACTGTTTGTGCATTTACAATATTCATTGATTTTTGCCATTGAAAAACATGTTTTTCATATACCAGAAATGTTTGAAGCTACTGACTGAATGAAAGGAGCTGGCATCTCACTCTCTTTGAATCTTCTTTATCATGCTAGGATTAACAGGAAAAAGCTAAAAATTTCAGAATTGCACCTTGCAATGTGGAGATATTACTGTTTGTGCATTTACAATATTCATTGATTTTTGCCATTGAAAAACATGTTTTTCATATACCAGAAATGTTTGAAGCTACTGACTGAATGAAAGGAGCTGGCATCTCACTCTCTTTGAATCTTCTTTATCATGCTAGGATTAGCAGGAAAAAGCAAAAAATTTCAGAATTGCACCGTGCAATGTGGAGATATTACTGTTTGTGCATTTACAATATTCATTGATTTTTGCCATTGAAAAACATGTTTTTCATATACCAGAAATGTTTGAAGCTACTGACTGAATGAAAGGAGCTGGCATCTCACTCTCTTTGAATCTTCTTTATCATGCTAGGATTAGCAGGAAAAAGCAAAAAATTTCAGAATTGCACCTTGCAATGTGGAGATATTACTGTTTGTGCATTTACAATATTCATTGATTTTTGCCATTGAAAAACGTCCAGAAATGTTTGAAGCTACTGACTGAATGAAAGGAGCTGGCATCTCACTCTCTTTGAATCTTCTTTATCATGCTAGGATTAGCAGGAAAAAGCAAAAAATTTCAGAATTGCACCGTGCAATGTGGAGATATTACTGTTTGTGCATTTACAATATTCATTGATTTTTGCCATTGAAAAACATGTTTTTCATATACCAGAAATGTTTGAAGCTACTGACTGAATGAAAGGAGCTGGCATCTCACTCTCTTTGAATCTTCTTTATCATGCTAGGATTAGCAGGAAAAAGCAAAAAATTTCAGAATTGCACCGTGCAATGTGGAGATATTACTGTTTGTGCATTTACAATATTCATTGATTTTTGCCATTGAAAAACGTCCAGAAATGTTTGAAGCTACTGACTGAATGAAAGGAGCTGGCATCTCACTCTTTTTGAATCTTCTTTATCATGCTAGGATTAGCAGGAAAAAGCAAAAAATTTCAGAATTGCACCGTGCAATGTGGAGATATTACTGTTTGTGCATTTACAATATTCATTGATTTTTGCCATTGAAAAACATGTTTTTCATATACCAGAAATGTTTGAAGCTACTGACTGAATGAAAGGAGCTGGCATCTCACTCTCTTTGAATCTTCTTTATCATGCTAGGATTAACAGGAAAAAGCTAAAAATTTCAGAATTGCACCTTGCAATGTGGAGATATTACTGTTTGTGCATTTACAATATTCATTGATTTTTGCCATTGAAAAACATGTTTTTCATATACCAGAAATGTTTGAAGCTACTGACTGAATGAAAGGAGCTGGCATCTCACTCTCTTTGAATCTTCTTTATCATGCTAGGATTAGCAGGAAAAAGCAAAAAATTTCAGAATTGCACCGTGCAATGTGGAGATATTACTGTTTGTGCATTTACAATATTCATTGATTTTTGCCATTGAAAAACGTCCAGAAATGTTTGAAGCTACTGACTGAATGAAAGGAGCTGGCATCTCACTCTCTTTGAATCTTCTTTATCATGCTAGGATTAACAGGAAAAAGCTAAAAATTTCAGAATTGCACCGTGCAATGTGGAGATATTACTGTTTGTGCATTTACAATATTCATTGATTTTTGCCATTGAAAAACGTCCAGAAATGTTTGAAGCTACTGACTGAATGAAAGGAGCTGGCATCTCACTCTCTTTGAATCTTCTTTATCATGCTAGGATTAACAGGAAAAAGCTAAAAATTTCAGAATTGCACCTTGCAATGTGGAGATATTACTGTTTGTGCATTTACAATATTCATTGATTTTTGCCATTGAAAAACATGTTTTTCATATACCAGAAATGTTTGAAGCTACTGACTGAATGAAAGGAGCTGGCATCTCACTCTCTTTGAATCTTCTTTATCATGCTAGGATTAGCAGGAAAAAGCAAAAAATTTCAGAATTGCACCGTGCAATGTGGAGATATTACTGTTTGTGCATTTACAATATTCATTGATTTTTGCCATTGAAAAACATGTTTTTCATATACCAGAAATGTTTGAAGCTACTGACTGAATGAAAGGAGCTGGCATCTCACTCTCTTTGAATCTTCTTTATCATGCTAGGATTAGCAGGAAAAAGCAAAAAATTTCAGAATTGCACCGTGCAATGTGGAGATATTACTGTTTGTGCATTTACAATATTCATTGATTTTTGCCATTGAAAAACATGTTTTTCATATACCAGAAATGTTTGAAGCTACTGACTGAATGAAAGGAGCTGGCATCTCACTCTCTTTGAATCTTCTTTATCATGCTAGGATTAGCAGGAAAAAGCAAAAAATTTCAGAATTGCACCTTGCAATGTGGAGATATTACTGTTTGTGCATTTACAATATTCATTGATTTTTGCCATTGAAAAACGTCCAGAAATGTTTGAAGCTACTGACTGAATGAAAGGAGCTGGCATCTCACTCTCTTTGAATCTTCTTTATCATGCTAGGATTAACAGGAAAAAGCTAAAAATTTCAGAATTGCACCGTGCAATGTGGAGATATTACTGTTTGTGCATTTACAATATTCATTGATTTTTGCCATTGAAAAACGTCCAGAAATGTTTGAAGCTACTGACTGAATGAAAGGAGCTGGCATCTCACTCTCTTTGAATCTTCTTTATCATGCTAGGATTAACAGGAAAAAGCTAAAAATTTCAGAATTGCACCGTGCAATGTGGAGATATTACTGTTTGTGCATTTACAATATTCATTGATTTTTGCCATTGAAAAACATGTTTTTCATATACCAGAAATGTTTGAAGCTACTGACTGAATGAAAGGAGCTGGCATCTCACTCTCTTTGAATCTTCTTTATCATGCTAGGATTAACAGGAAAAAGCTAAAAATTTCAGAATTGCACCGTGCAATGTGGAGATATTACTGTTTGTGCATTTACAATATTCATTGATTTTTGCCATTGAAAAACGTCCAGAAATGTTTGAAGCTACTGACTGAATGAAAGGAGCTGGCATCTCAATCTCTTTGAATCTTCTTTATCATGCTAGGATTAACAGGAAAAAGCTAAAAATTTCAGAATTGCACCGTGCAATGTGGAGATATTACTGTTTGTGCATTTACAATATTCATTGATTTTTGCCATTGAAAAACATGTTTTTCATATACCAGAAATGTTTGAAGCTACTGACTGAATGAAAGGAGCTGGCATCTCACTCTCTTTGAATCTTCTTTATCATGCTAGGATTAACAGGAAAAAGCAAAAAATTTCAGAATTGCACCGTGCAATGTGGAGATATTACTGTTTGTGCATTTACAATATTCATTGATTTTTGCCATTGAAAAACATGTTTTTCATATACCAGAAATGTTTGAAGCTACTGACTGAATGAAAGGAGCTGGCATCTCACTCTCTTTGAATCTTCTTTATCATGCTAGGATTAGCAGGAAAAAGCAAAAAATTTCAGAATTGCACCGTGCAATGTGGAGTTATTACTGTTTGTGCATTTACAATATTCATTGATTTTTGCCATTGAAAAACATGTTTTTCATATACCAGAAATGTTTGAAGCTACTGACTGAATGAAAGGAGCTGGCATCTCACTCTCTTTGAATCTTCTTTATCATGCTAGGATTAGCAGGAAAAAGCAAAAAATTTCAGAATTGCACCGTGCAATGTGGAGATATTACTGTTTGTGCATTTACAATATTCATTGATTTTTGCCATTGAAAAACGTCCAGAAATGTTTGAAGCTACTGACTGAATGAAAGGAGCTGGCATCTCACTCTCTTTGAATCTTCTTTATCATGCTAGGATTAACAGGAAAAAGCTAAAAATTTCAGAATTGCACCTTGCAATGTGGAGATATTACTGTTTGTGCATTTACAATATTCATTGATTTTTGCCATTGAAAAACGTCCAGAAATGTTTGAAGCTACTGACTGAATGAAAGGAGCTGGCATCTCACTCTCTTTGAATCTTCTTTATCATGCTAGGATTAACAGGAAAAAGCTAAAAATTTCAGAATTGCACCGTGCAATGTGGAGATATTACTGTTTGTGCATTTACAATATTCATTGATTTTTGCCATTGAAAAACATGTTTTTCATATACCAGAAATGTTTGAAGCTACTGACTGAATGAAAGGAGCTGGCATCTCACTCTCTTTGAATCTTCTTTATCATGCTAGGATTAACAGGAAAAAGCAAAAAATTTCAGAATTGCACCTTGCAATGTGGAGATATTACTGTTTGTGCATTTACAATATTCATTGATTTTTGCCATTGAAAAACGTCCAGAAATGTTTGAAGCTACTGACTGAATGAAAGGAGCTGGCATCTCACTCTCTTTGAATCTTCTTTATCATGCTAGGATTAACAGGAAAAAGCTAAAAATTTCAGAATTGCACCTTGCAATGTGGAGATATTACTGTTTGTGCATTTACAATATTCATTGATTTTTGCCATTGAAAAACATGTTTTTCATATACCAGAAATGTTTGAAGCTACTGACTGAATGAAAGGAGCTGGCATCTCACTCTCTTTGAATCTTCTTTATCATGCTAGGATTAACAGGAAAAAGCTAAAAATTTCAGAATTGCACCTTGCAATGTGGAGATATTACTGTTTGTGCATTTACAATATTCATTGATTTTTGCCATTGAAAAACATGTTTTTCATATACCAGAAATGTTTGAAGCTACTGACTGAATGAAAGGAGCTGGCATCTCACTCTCTTTGAATCTTCTTTATCATGCTAGGATTAACAGGAAAAAGCTAAAAATTTCAGAATTGCACCTTGCAATGTGGAGATATTACTGTTTGTGCATTTACAATATTCATTGATTTTTGCCATTGAAAAACATGTTTTTCATATACCAGAAATGTTTGAAGCTACTGACTGAATGAAAGGAGCTGGCATCTCACTCTCTTTGAATCTTCTTTATCATGCTAGGATTAACAGGAAAAAGCAAAAAATTTCAGAATTGCACCGTGCAATGTGGAGATATTACTGTTTGTGCATTTACAATATTCATTGATTTTTGCCATTGAAAAACGTCCAGAAATGTTTGAAGCTACTGACTGAATGAAAGGAGCTGGCATCTCACTCTCTTTGAATCTTCTTTATCATGCTAGGATTAGCAGGAAAAAGCAAAAAATTTCAGAATTGCACCGTGCAATGTGGAGATATTACTGTTTGTGCATTTACAATATTCATTGATTTTTGCCATTGAAAAACATGTTTTTCATATACCAGAAATGTTTGAAGCTACTGACTGAATGAAAGGAGCTGGCATCTCACTCTCTTTGAATCTTCTTTATCATGCTAGGATTAACAGGAAAAAGCTAAAAATTTCAGAATTGCACCGTGCAATGTGGAGATATTACTGTTTGTGCATTTACAATATTCATTGATTTTTGCCATTGAAAAACATGTTTTTCATATACCAGAAATGTTTGAAGCTACTGACTGAATGAAAGGAGCTGGCATCTCACTCTCTTTGAATCTTCTTTATCATGCTAGGCTTAGCAGGAAAAAGCAAAAAATTTCAGAATTGCACCGTGCAATGTGGAGATATTACTGTTTGTGCATTTACAATATTCATTGATTTTTGCCATTGAAAAACATGTTTTTCATATACCAGAAATGTTTGAAGCTACTGACTGAATGAAAGGAGCTGGCATCTCACTCTCTTTGAATCTTCTTTATCATGCTAGGATTAGCAGGAAAAAGCAAAAAATTTCAGAATTGCACCTTGCAATGTGGAGATATTACTGTTTGTGCATTTACAATATTCATTGATTTTTGCCATTGAAAAACATGTTTTTCATATACCAGAAATGTTTGAAGCTACTGACTGAATGAAAGGAGCTGGCATCTCACTCTCTTTGAATCTTCTTTATCATGCTAGGATTAACAGGAAAAAGCAAAAAATTTCAGAATTGCACCGTGCAATGTGTAGATATTACTGTTTGTGCATTTACAATATTCATTGATTTTTGCCATTGAAAAACATGTTTTTCATATACCAGAAATGTTTGAAGCTACTGACTGAATGAAAGGAGCTGGCATCTCACTCTCTTTGAATCTTCTTTATCATGCTAGGATTAGCAGGAAAAAGCAAAAAATTTCAGAATTGCACCGTGCAATGTGGAGATATTACTGTTTGTGCATTTACAATATTCATTGATTTTTGCCATTGAAAAACATGTTTTTCATATACCAGAAATGTTTGAAGCTACTGACTGAATGAAAGGAGCTGGCATCTCACTCTCTTTGAATCTTCTTTATCATGCTAGGATTAGCAGGAAAAAGCAAAAAATTTCAGAATTGCACCGTGCAATGTGGAGATATTACTGTTTGTGCATTTACAATATTCATTGATTTTTGCCATTGAAAAACGTCCAGAAATGTTTGAAGCTACTGACTGAATGAAAGGAGCTGGCATCTCACTCTCTTTGAATCTTCTTTATCATGCTAGGATTAACAGGAAAAAGCTAAAAATTTCAGAATTGCACCTTGCAATGTGGAGATATTACTGTTTGTGCATTTACAATATTCATTGATTTTTGCCATTGAAAAACATGTTTTTCATATACCAGAAATGTTTGAAGCTACTGACTGAATGAAAGGAGCTGGCATCTCACTCTCTTTGAATCTTCTTTATCATGCTAGGATTAGCAGGAAAAAGCTAAAAATTTCAGAATTGCACCTTGCAATGTGGAGATATTACTGTTTGTGCATTTACAATATTCATTGATTTTTGCCATTGAAAAACATGTTTTTCATATACCAGAAATGTTTGAAGCTACTGACTGAATGAAAGGAGCTGGCATCTCACTCTCTTTGAATCTTCTTTATCATGCTAGGATTAACAGGAAAAAGCTAAAAATTTCAGAATTGCACCGTGCAATGTGGAGATATTACTGTTTGTGCATTTACAATATTCATTGATTTTTGCCATTGAAAAACATGTTTTTCATATACCAGAAATGTTTGAAGCTACTGACTGAATGAAAGGAGCTGGCATCTCACTCTCTTTGAATCTTCTTTATCATGCTAGGATTAGCAGGAAAAAGCAAAAAATTTCAGAATTGCACCGTGCAATGTGGAGATATTACTGTTTGTGCATTTACAATATTCATTGATTTTTGCCATTGAAAAACGTCCAGAAATGTTTGAAGCTACTGACTGAATGAAAGGAGCTGGCATCTCACTCTCTTTGAATCTTCTTTATCATGCTAGGATTAGCAGGAAAAAGCAAAAAATTTCAGAATTGCACCTTGCAATGTGGAGATATTACTGTTTGTGCATTTACAATATTCATTGATTTTTGCCATTGAAAAACATGTTTTTCATATACCAGAAATGTTTGAAGCTACTGACTGAATGAAAGGAGCTGGCATCTCACTCTCTTTGAATCTTCTTTATCATGCTAGGATTAGCAGGAAAAAGCAAAAAATTTCAGAATTGCACCTTGCAATGTGGAGATATTACTGTTTGTGCATTTACAATATTCATTGATTTTTGCCATTGAAAAACATGTTTTTCATATACCAGAAATGTTTGAAGCTACTGACTGAATGAAAGGAGCTGGCATCTCACTCTCTTTGAATCTTCTTTATCATGCTAGGATTAGCAGGAAAAAGCAAAAAATTTCAGAATTGCACCGTGCAATGTGGAGATATTACTGTTTGTGCATTTACAATATTCATTGATTTTTGCCATTGAAAAACGTCCAGAAATGTTTGAAGCTACTGACTGAATGAAAGGAGCTGGCATCTCACTCTCTTTGAATCTTCTTTATCATGCTAGGATTAACAGGAAAAAGCTAAAAATTTCAGAATTGCACCGTGCAATGTGGAGATATTACTGTTTGTGCATTTACAATATTCATTGATTTTTGCCATTGAAAAACGTCCAGAAATGTTTGAAGCTACTGACTGAATGAAAGGAGCTGGCATCTCACTCTCTTTGAATCTTCTTTATCATGCTAGGATTAACAGGAAAAAGCTAAAAATTTCAGAATTGCACCTTGCAATGTGGAGATATTACTGTTTGTGCATTTACAATATTCATTGATTTTTGCCATTGAAAAACATGTTTTTCATATACCAGAAATGTTTGAAGCTACTGACTGAATGAAAGGAGCTGGCATCTCACTCTCTTTGAATCTTCTTTATCATGCTAGGATTAGCAGGAAAAAGCAAAAAATTTCAGAATTGCACCGTGCAATGTGGAGATATTACTGTTTGTGCATTTACAATATTCATTGATTTTTGCCATTGAAAAACATGTTTTTCATATACCAGAAATGTTTGAAGCTACTGACTGAATGAAAGGAGCTGGCATCTCACTCTCTTTGAATCTTCTTTATCATGCAAGGATTAGCAGGAAAAAGCAAAAAATTTCAGAATTGCACCGTGCAATGTGGAGATATTACTGTTTGTGCATTTACAATATTCATTGATTTTTGCCATTGAAAAACATGTTTTTCATATACCAGAAATGTTTGAAGCTACTGACTGAATGAAAGGAGCTGGCATCTCACTCTCTTTGAATCTTCTTTATCATGCTAGGATTAGCAGGAAAAAGCAAAAAATTTCAGAATTGCACCTTGCAATGTGGAGATATTACTGTTTGTGCATTTACAATATTCATTGATTTTTGCCATTGAAAAACATGTTTTTCATATACCAGAAATGTTTGAAGCTACTGACTGAATGAAAGGAGCTGGCATCTCACTCTCTTTGAATCTTCTTTATCATGCTAGGATTAACAGGAAAAAGCTAAAAATTTCAGAATTGCACCGTGCAATGTGGAGATATTACTGTTTGTGCATTTACAATATTCATTGATTTTTGCCATTGAAAAACGTCCAGAAATGTTTGAAGCTACTGACTGAATGAAAGGAGCTGGCATCTCACTCTCTTTGAATCTTCTTTATCATGCTAGGATTAACAGGAAAAAGCTAAAAATTTCAGAATTGCACCGTGCAATGTGGAGATATTACTGTTTGTGCATTTACAATATTCATTGATTTTTGCCATTGAAAAACGTCCAGAAATGTTTGAAGCTACTGACTGAATGAAAGGAGCTGGCATCTCACTCTCTTTGAATCTTCTTTATCATGCTAGGATTAACAGGAAAAAGCTAAAAATTTCAGAATTGCACCGTGCAATGTGGAGATATTACTGTTTGTGCATTTACAATATTCATTGATTTTTGCCATTGAAAAACATGTTTTTCATATACCAGAAATGTTTGAAGCTACTGACTGAATGAAAGGAGCTGGCATCTCACTCTCTTTGAATCTTCTTTATCATGCTAGGATTAACAGGAAAAAGCTAAAAATTTCAGAATTGCACCGTGCAATGTGGAGATATTACTGTTTGTGCATTTACAATATTCATTGATTTTTGCCATTGAAAAACGTCCAGAAATGTTTGAAGCTACTGACTGAATGAAAGGAGCTGGCATCTCAATCTCTTTGAATCTTCTTTATCATGCTAGGATTAACAGGAAAAAGCTAAAAATTTCAGAATTGCACCGTGCAATGTGGAGATATTACTGTTTGTGCATTTACAATATTCATTGATTTTTGCCATTGAAAAACATGTTTTTCATATACCAGAAATGTTTGAAGCTACTGACTGAATGAAAGGAGCTGGCATCTCACTCTCTTTGAATCTTCTTTATCATGCTAGGATTAACAGGAAAAAGCAAAAAATTTCAGAATTGCACCGTGCAATGTGGAGATATTACTGTTTGTGCATTTACAATATTCATTGATTTTTGCCATTGAAAAACATGTTTTTCATATACCAGAAATGTTTGAAGCTACTGACTGAATGAAAGGAGCTGGCATCTCACTCTCTTTGAATCTTCTTTATCATGCTAGGATTAGCAGGAAAAAGCAAAAAATTTCAGAATTGCACCGTGCAATGTGGAGATATTACTGTTTGTGCATTTACAATATTCATTGATTTTTGCCATTGAAAAACATGTTTTTCATATACCAGAAATGTTTGAAGCTACTGACTGAATGAAAGGAGCTGGCATCTCACTCTCTTTGAATCTTCTTTATCATGCTAGGATTAACAGGAAAAAGCAAAAAATTTCAGAATTGCACCGTGCAATGTGGAGATATTACTGTTTGTGCATTTACAATATTCATTGATTTTTGCCATTGAAAAACATGTTTTTCATATACCAGAAATGTTTGAAGCTACTGACTGAATGAAAGGAGCTGGCATCTCACTCTCTTTGAATCTTCTTTATCATGCTAGGATTAGCAGGAAAAAGCAAAAAATTTCAGAATTGCACCGTGCAATGTGGAGATATTACTGTTTGTGCATTTACAATATTCATTGATTTTTGCCATTGAAAAACGTCCAGAAATGTTTGAAGCTACTGACTGAATGAAAGGAGCTGGCATCTCACTCTCTTTGAATCTTCTTTATCATGCTAGGATTAACAGGAAAAAGCTAAAAATTTCAGAATTGCACCTTGCAATGTGGAGATATTACTGTTTGTGCATTTACAATATTCATTGATTTTTGCCATTGAAAAACATGTTTTTCATATACCAGAAATGTTTGAAGCTACTGACTGAATGAAAGGAGCTGGCATCTCACTCTCTTTGAATCTTCTTTATCATGCTAGGATTAACAGGAAAAAGCTAAAAATTTCAGAATTGCACCTTGCAATGTGGAGATATTACTGTTTGTGCATTTACAATATTCATTGATTTTTGCCATTGAAAAACGTCCAGAAATGTTTGAAGCTACTGACTGAATGAAAGGAGCTGGCATCTCACTCTCTTTGAATCTTCTTTATCATGCTAGGATTAACAGGAAAAAGCTAAAAATTTCAGAATTGCACCTTGCAATGTGGAGATATTACTGTTTGTGCATTTACAATATTCATTGATTTTTGCCATTGAAAAACATGTTTTTCATATACCAGAAATGTTTGAAGCTACTGACTGAATGAAAGGAGCTGGCATCTCACTCTCTTTGAATCTTCTTTATCATGCTAGGATTAACAGGAAAAAGCTAAAAATTTCAGAATTGCACCTTGCAATGTGGAGATATTACTGTTTGTGCATTTACAATATTCATTGATTTTTGCCATTGAAAAACATGTTTTTCATATACCAGAAATGTTTGAAGCTACTGACTGAATGAAAGGAGCTGGCATCTCACTCTCTTTGAATCTTCTTTATCATGCTAGGATTAACAGGAAAAAGCTAAAAATTTCAGAATTGCACCTTGCAATGTGGAGATATTACTGTTTGTGCATTTACAATATTCATTGATTTTTGCCATTGAAAAACATGTTTTTCATATACCAGAAATGTTTGAAGCTACTGACTGAATGAAAGGAGCTGGCATCTCACTCTCTTTGAATCTTCTTTATCATGCTAGGATTAACAGGAAAAAGCAAAAAATTTCAGAATTGCACCGTGCAATGTGGAGATATTACTGTTTGTGCATTTACAATATTCATTGATTTTTGCCATTGAAAAACGTCCAGAAATGTTTGAAGCTACTGACTGAATGAAAGGAGCTGGCATCTCACTCTCTTTGAATCTTCTTTATCATGCTAGGATTAACAGGAAAAAGCTAAAAATTTCAGAATTGCACCTTGCAATGTGGAGATATTACTGTTTGTGCATTTACAATATTCATTGATTTTTGCCATTGAAAAACATGTTTTTCATATACCAGAAATGTTTGAAGCTACTGACTGAATGAAAGGAGCTGGCATCTCACTCTCTTTGAATCTTCTTTATCATGCTAGGATTAGCAGGAAAAAGCTAAAAATTTCAGAATTGCACCTTGCAATGTGGAGATATTACTGTTTGTGCATTTACAATATTCATTGATTTTTGCCATTGAAAAACATGTTTTTCATATACCAGAAATGTTTGAAGCTACTGACTGAATGAAAGGAGCTGGCATCTCACTCTCTTTGAATCTTCTTTATCATGCTAGGATTAACAGGAAAAAGCAAAAAATTTCAGAATTGCACCGTGCAATGTGGAGATATTACTGTTTGTGCATTTACAATATTCATTGATTTTTGCCATTGAAAAACGTCCAGAAATGTTTGAAGCTACTGACTGAATGAAAGGAGCTGGCATCTCACTCTCTTTGAATCTTCTTTATCATGCTAGGATTAGCAGGAAAAAGCTAAAAATTTCAGAATTGCACCGTGCAATGTGGAGATATTACTGTTTGTGCATTTACAATATTCATTGATTTTTGCCATTGAAAAACATGTTTTTCATATACCAGAAATGTTTGAAGCTACTGACTGAATGAAAGGAGCTGGCATCTCACTCTCTTTGAATCTTCTTTATCATGCTAGGATTAGCAGGAAAAAGCAAAAAATTTCAGAATTGCACCTTGCAATGTGGAGATATTACTGTTTGTGCATTTACAATATTCATTGATTTTTGCCATTGAAAAACGTCCAGAAATGTTTGAAGCTACTGACTGAATGAAAGGAGCTGGCATCTCACTCTCTTTGAATCTTCTTTATCATGCTAGGATTAACAGGAAAAAGCTAAAAATTTCAGAATTGCACCTTGCAATGTGGAGATATTACTGTTTGTGCATTTACAATATTCATTGATTTTTGCCATTGAAAAACATGTTTTTCATATACCAGAAATGTTTGAAGCTACTGACTGAATGAAAGGAGCTGGCATCTCACTCTCTTTGAATCTTCTTTATCATGCTAGGATTAGCAGGAAAAAGCTAAAAATTTCAGAATTGCACCGTGCAATGTGGAGATATTACTGTTTGTGCATTTACAATATTCATTGATTTTTGCCATTGAAAAACATGTTTTTCATATACCAGAAATGTTTGAAGCTACTGACTGAATGAAAGGAGCTGGCATCTCACTCTCTTTGAATCTTCTTTATCATGCTAGGATTAGCAGGAAAAAGCAAAAAATTTCAGAATTGCACCTTGCAATGTGGAGATATTACTGTTTGTGCATTTACAATATTCATTGATTTTTGCCATTGAAAAACATGTTTTTCATATACCAGAAATGTTTGAAGCTACTGACTGAATGAAAGGAGCTGGCATCTCACTCTCTTTGAATCTTCTTTATCATGCTAGGATTAGCAGGAAAAAGCAAAAAATTTCAGAATTGCACCGTGCAATGTGGAGATATTACTGTTTGTGCATTTACAATATTCATTGATTTTTGCCATTGAAAAACATGTTTTTCATATACCAGAAATGTTTGAAGCTACTGACTGAATGAAAGGAGCTGGCATCTCACTCTCTTTGAATCTTCTTTATCATGCTAGGATTAGCAGGAAAAAGCAAAAAATTTCAGAATTGCACCTTGCAATGTGGAGATATTACTGTTTGTGCATTTACAATATTCATTGATTTTTGCCATTGAAAAACATGTTTTTCATATACCAGAAATGTTTGAAGCTACTGACTGAATGAAAGGAGCTGGCATCTCACTCTCTTTGAATCTTCTTTATCATGCTAGGATTAGCAGGAAAAAGCAAAAAATTTCAGAATTGCACCTTGCAATGTGGAGATATTACTGTTTGTGCATTTACAATATTCATTGATTTTTGCCATTGAAAAACATGTTTTTCATATACCAGAAATGTTTGAAGCTACTGACTGAATGAAAGGAGCTGGCATCTCACTCTCTTTGAATCTTCTTTATCATGCTAGGATTAACAGGAAAAAGCAAAAAATTTCAGAATTGCACCGTGCAATGTGGAGATATTACTGTTTGTGCATTTACAATATTCATTGATTTTTGCCATTGAAAAACATGTTTTTCATATACCAGAAATGTTTGAAGCTACTGACTGAATGAAAGGAGCTGGCATCTCACTCTCTTTGAATCTTCTTTATCATGCTAGGATTAGCAGGAAAAAGCAAAAAATTTCAGAATTGCACCGTGCAATGTGGAGATATTACTGTTTGTGCATTTACAATATTCATTGATTTTTGCCATTGAAAAACATGTTTTTCATATACCAGAAATGTTTGAAGCTACTGACTGAATGAAAGGAGCTGGCATCTCACTCTCTTTGAATCTTCTTTATCATGCTAGGATTAGCAGGAAAAAGCTAAAAATTTCAGAATTGCACCTTGCAATGTGGAGATATTACTGTTTGTGCATTTACAATATTCATTGATTTTTGCCATTGAAAAACATGTTTTTCATATACCAGAAATGTTTGAAGCTACTGACTGAATGAAAGGAGCTGGCATCTCACTCTCTTTGAATCTTCTTTATCATGCTAGGATTAGCAGGAAAAAGCAAAAAATTTCAGAATTGCACCGTGCAATGTGGAGATATTACTGTTTGTGCATTTACAATATTCATTGATTTTTGCCATTGAAAAACGTCCAGAAATGTTTGAAGCTACTGACTGAATGAAAGGAGCTGGCATCTCACTCTCTTTGAATCTTCTTTATCATGCTAGGATTAACAGAAAAAAGCTAAAAATTTCAGAATTGCACCGTGCAATGTGGAGATATTACTGTTTGTGCATTTACAATATTCATTGATTTTTGCCATTGAAAAACATGTTTTTCATATACCAGAAATGTTTGAAGCTACTGACTGAATGAAAGGAGCTGGCATCTCACTCTCTTTGAATCTTCTTTATCATGCTAGGATTAGCAGGAAAAAGCTAAAAATTTCAGAATTGCACCTTGCAATGTGGAGATATTACTGTTTGTGCATTTACAATATTCATTGATTTTTGCCATTGAAAAACATGTTTTTCATATACCAGAAATGTTTGAAGCTACTGACTGAATGAAAGGAGCTGGCATCTCACTCTCTTTGAATCTTCTTTATCATGCTAGGATTAGCAGGAAAAAGCAAAAAATTTCAGAATTGCACCTTGCAATGTGGAGATATTACTGTTTGTGCATTTACAATATTCATTGATTTTTGCCATTGAAAAACGTCCAGAAATGTTTGAAGCTACTGACTGAATGAAAGGAGCTGGCATCTCACTCTCTTTGAATCTTCTTTATCATGCTAGGATTAACAGGAAAAAGCAAAAAATTTCAGAATTGCACCGTGCAATGTGGAGATATTACTGTTTGTGCATTTACAATATTCATTGATTTTTGCCATTGAAAAACATGTTTTTCATATACCAGAAATGTTTGAAGCTACTGACTGAATGAAAGGAGCTGGCATCTCACTCTCTTTGAATCTTCTTTATCATGCTAGGATTAACAGGAAAAAGCTAAAAATTTCAGAATTGCACCTTGCAATGTGGAGATATTACTGTTTGTGCATTTACAATATTCATTGATTTTTGCCATTGAAAAACATGTTTTTCATATACCAGAAATGTTTGAAGCTACTGACTGAATGAAAGGAGCTGGCATCTCACTCTCTTTGAATCTTCTTTATCATGCTAGGATTAGCAGGAAAAAGCTAAAAATTTCAGAATTGCACCGTGCAATGTGGAGATATTACTGTTTGTGCATTTACAATATTCATTGATTTTTGCCATTGAAAAACATGTTTTTCATATACCAGAAATGTTTGAAGCTACTGACTGAATGAAAGGAGCTGGCATCTCACTCTCTTTGAATCTTCTTTATCATGCTAGGATTAGCAGGAAAAAGCAAAAAATTTCAGAATTGCACCTTGCAATGTGGAGATATTACTGTTTGTGCATTTACAATATTCATTGATTTTTGCCATTGAAAAACATGTTTTTCATATACCAGAAATGTTTGAAGCTACTGACTGAATGAAAGGAGCTGGCATCTCACTCTCTTTGAATCTTCTTTATCATGCTAGGATTAGCAGGAAAAAGCTAAAAATTTCAGAATTGCACCGTGCAATGTGGAGATATTACTGTTTGTGCATTTACAATATTCATTGATTTTTGCCATTGAAAAACATGTTTTTCATATACCAGAAATGTTTGAAGCTACTGACTGAATGAAAGGAGCTGGCATCTCACTCTCTTTGAATCTTCTTTATCATGCTAGGATTAACAGGAAAAAGCAAAAAATTTCAGAATTGCACCGTGCAATGTGGAGATATTACTGTTTGTGCATTTACAATATTCATTGATTTTTGCCATTGAAAAACATGTTTTTCATATACCAGAAATGTTTGAAGCTACTGACTGAATGAAAGGAGCTGGCATCTCACTCTCTTTGAATCTTCTTTATCATGCTAGGATTAGCAGGAAAAAGCAAAAAATTTCAGAATTGCACCGTGCAATGTGGAGATATTACTGTTTGTGCATTTACAATATTCATTGATTTTTGCCATTGAAAAACATGTTTTTCATATACCAGAAATGTTTGAAGCTACTGACTGAATGAAAGGAGCTGGCATCTCACTCTCTTTGAATCTTCTTTATCATGCTAGGATTAACAGGAAAAAGCAAAAAATTTCAGAATTGCACCGTGCAATGTGGAGATATTACTGTTTGTGCATTTACAATATTCATTGATTTTTGCCATTGAAAAACATGTTTTTCATATACCAGAAATGTTTGAAGCTACTGACTGAATGAAAGGAGCTGGCATCTCACTCTCTTTGAATCTTCTTTATCATGCTAGGATTAGCAGGAAAAAGCTAAAAATTTCAGAATTGCACCGTGCAATGTGGAGATATTACTGTTTGTGCATTTACAATATTCATTGATTTTTGCCATTGAAAAACATGTTTTTCATATACCAGAAATGTTTGAAGCTACTGACTGAATGAAAGGAGCTGGCATCTCACTCTCTTTGAATATTCTTTATCATGCTAGGATTAGCAGGAAAAAGCAAAAAATTTCAGAATTGCACCGTGCAATGTGGAGATATTACTGTTTGTGCATTTACAATATTCATTGATTTTTGCCATTGAAAAACGTCCAGAAATGTTTGAAGCTACTGACTGAATGAAAGGAGCTGGCATCTCACTCTCTTTGAATCTTCTTTATCATGCTAGGATTAACAGGAAAAAGCTAAAAATTTCAGAATTGCACCTTGCAATGTGGAGATATTACTGTTTGTGCATTTACAATATTCATTGATTTTTGCCATTGAAAAACGTCCAGAAATGTTTGAAGCTACTGACTGAATGAAAGGAGCTGGCATCTCACTCTCTTTGAATCTTCTTTATCATGCTAGGATTAACAGGAAAAAGCTAAAAATTTCAGAATTGCACCGTGCAATGTGGAGATATTACTGTTTGTGCATTTACAATATTCATTGATTTTTGCCACTGAAAAACATGTTTTTCATATACCAGAAATGTTTGAAGCTACTGACTGAATGAAAGGAGCTGGCATCTCACTCTCTTTGAATCTTCTTTATCATGCTAGGATTAACAGGAAAAAGCTAAAAATTTCAGAATTGCACCTTGCAATGTGGAGATATTACTGTTTGTGCATTTACAATATTCATTGATTTTTGCCATTGAAAAACGTCCAGAAATGTTTGAAGCTACTGACTGAATGAAAGGAGCTGGCATCTCACTCTCTTTGAATCTTCTTTATCATGCTAGGATTAGCAGGAAAAAGCAAAAAATTTCAGAATTGCACCTTGCAATGTGGAGATATTACTGTTTGTGCATTTACAATATTCATTGATTTTTGCCATTGAAAAACATGTTTTTCATATACCAGAAATGTTTGAAGCTACTGACTGAATGAAAGGAGCTGGCATCTCACTCTCTTTGAATCTTCTTTATCATGCTAGGATTAGCAGGAAAAAGCTAAAAATTTCAGAATTGCACCGTGCAATGTGGAGATATTACTGTTTGTGCATTTACAATATTCATTGATTTTTGCCATTGAAAAACATGTTTTTCATATACCAGAAATGTTTGAAGCTACTGACTGAATGAAAGGAGCTGGCATCTCACTCTCTTTGAATCTTCTTTATCATGCTAGGATTAACAGGAAAAAGCAAAAAATTTCAGAATTGCACCGTGCAATGTGGAGATATTACTGTTTGTGCATTTACAATATTCATTGATTTTTGCCATTGAAAAACATGTTTTTCATATACCAGAAATGTTTGAAGCTACTGACTGAATGAAAGGAGCTGGCATCTCACTCTCTTTGAATCTTCTTTATCATGCTAGGATTAGCAGGAAAAAGCAAAAAATTTCAGAATTGCACCGTGCAATGTGGAGATATTACTGTTTGTGCATTTACAATATTCATTGATTTTTGCCATTGAAAAACATGTTTTTCATATACCAGAAATGTTTGAAGCTACTGACTGAATGAAAGGAGCTGGCATCTCACTCTCTTTGAATCTTCTTTATCATGCTAGGATTAACAGGAAAAAGCAAAAAATTTCAGAATTGCACCGTGCAATGTGGAGATATTACTGTTTGTGCATTTACAATATTCATTGATTTTTGCCATTGAAAAACATGTTTTTCATATACCAGAAATGTTTGAAGCTACTGACTGAATGAAAGGAGCTGGCATCTCACTCTCTTTGAATCTTCTTTATCATGCTAGGATTAGCAGGAAAAAGCTAAAAATTTCAGAATTGCACCGTGCAATGTGGAGATATTACTGTTTGTGCATTTACAATATTCATTGATTTTTGCCATTGAAAAACATGTTTTTCATATACCAGAAATGTTTGAAGCTACTGACTGAATGAAAGGAGCTGGCATCTCACTCTCTTTGAATCTTCTTTATCATGCTAGGATTAGCAGGAAAAAGCAAAAAATTTCAGAATTGCACCGTGCAATGTGGAGATATTACTGTTTGTGCATTTACAATATTCATTGATTTTTGCCATTGAAAAACGTCCAGAAATGTTTGAAGCTACTGACTGAATGAAAGGAGCTGGCATCTCACTCTCTTTGAATCTTCTTTATCATGCTAGGATTAACAGGAAAAAGCTAAAAATTTCAGAATTGCACCTTGCAATGTGGAGATATTACTGTTTGTGCATTTACAATATTCATTGATTTTTGCCATTGAAAAACGTCCAGAAATGTTTGAAGCTACTGACTGAATGAAAGGAGCTGGCATCTCACTCTCTTTGAATCTTCTTTATCATGCTAGGATTAACAGGAAAAAGCTAAAAATTTCAGAATTGCACCGTGCAATGTGGAGATATTACTGTTTGTGCATTTACAATATTCATTGATTTTTGCCATTGAAAAACATGTTTTTCATATACCAGAAATGTTTGAAGCTACTGACTGAATGAAAGGAGCTGGCATCTCACTCTCTTTGAATCTTCTTTATCATGCTAGGATTAACAGGAAAAAGCTAAAAATTTCAGAATTGCACCTTGCAATGTGGAGATATTACTGTTTGTGCATTTACAATATTCATTGATTTTTGCCATTGAAAAACGTCCAGAAATGTTTGAAGCTACTGACTGAATGAAAGGAGCTGGCATCTCACTCTCTTTGAATCTTCTTTATCATGCTAGGATTAACAGGAAAAAGCTAAAAATTTCAGAATTGCACCTTGCAATGTGGAGATATTACTGTTTGTGCATTTACAATATTCATTGATTTTTGCCATTGAAAAACATGTTTTTCATATACCAGAAATGTTTGAAGCTACTGACTGAATGAAAGGAGCTGGCATCTCACTCTCTTTGAATCTTCTTTATCATGCTAGGATTAACAGGAAAAAGCTAAAAATTTCAGAATTGCACCTTGCAATGTGGAGATATTACTGTTTGTGCATTTACAATATTCATTGATTTTTGCCATTGAAAAACATGTTTTTCATATACCAGAAATGTTTGAAGCTACTGACTGAATGAAAGGAGCTGGCATCTCACTCTCTTTGAATCTTCTTTATCATGCTAGGATTAACAGGAAAAAGCTAAAAATTTCAGAATTGCAACTTGCAATGTGGAGATATTACTGTTTGTGCATTTACAATATTCATTGATTTTTGCCATTGAAAAACATGTTTTTCATATACCAGAAATGTTTGAAGCTACTGACTGAATGAAAGGAGCTGGCATCTCACTCTCTTTGAATCTTCTTTATCATGCTAGGATTAACAGGAAAAAGCAAAAAATTTCAGAATTGCACCGTGCAATGTGGAGATATTACTGTTTGTGCATTTACAATATTCATTGATTTTTGCCATTGAAAAACGTCCAGAAATGTTTGAAGCTACTGACTGAATGAAAGGAGCTGGCATCTCACTCTCTTTGAATCTTCTTTATCATGCTAGGATTAACAGGAAAAAGCTAAAAATTTCAGAATGGCACCTTGCAATGTGGAGATATTACTGTTTGTGCATTTACAATATTCATTGATTTTTGCCATTGAAAAACATGTTTTTCATATACCAGAAATGTTTGAAGCTACTGACTGAATGAAAGGAGCTGGCATCTCACTCTCTTTGAATCTTCTTTATCATGCTAGGATTAGCAGGAAAAAGCTAAAAATTTCAGAATTGCACCGTGCAATGTGGAGATATTACTGTTTGTGCATTTACAATATTCATTGATTTTTGCCATTGAAAAACATGTTTTTCATATACCAGAAATGTTTGAAGCTACTGACTGAATGAAAGGAGCTGGCATCTCACTCTCTTTGAATCTTCTTTATCATGCTAGGATTAACAGGAAAAAGCTAAAAATTTCAGAATTGCACCTTGCAATGTGGAGATATTACTGTTTGTGCATTTACAATATTCATTGATTTTTGCCATTGAAAAACATGTTTTTCATATACCAGAAATGTTTGAAGCTACTGACTGAATGAAAGGAGCTGGCATCTCACTCTCTTTGAATCTTCTTTATCATGCTAGGATTAGCAGGAAAAAGCAAAAAATTTCAGAATTGCACCGTGCAATGTGGGGATATTACTGTTTGTGCATTTACAATATTCATTGATTTTTGCCATTGAAAAACATGTTTTTCATATACCAGAAATGTTTGAAGCTACTGACTGAATGAAAGGAGCTGGCATCTCACTCTCTTTGAATCTTCTTTATCATGCTAGGATTAGCAGGAAAAAGCAAAAAATTTCAGAATTGCACCGTGCAATGTGGAGATATTACTGTTTGTGCATTTACAATATTCATTGATTTTTGCCATTGAAAAACATGTTTTTCATATACCAGAAATGTTTGAAGCTACTGACTGAATGAAAGGAGCTGGCATCTCACTCTCTTTGAATCTTCTTTATCATGCTAGGATTAACAGGAAAAAGCTAAAAATTTCAGAATTGCACCTTGCAATGTGGAGATATTACTGTTTGTGCATTTACAATATTCATTGATTTTTGCCATTGAAAAACATGTTTTTCATATACCAGAAATGTTTGAAGCTACTGACTGAATGAAAGGAGCTGGCATCTCACTCTCTTTGAATCTTCTTTATCATGCTAGGATTAACAGGAAAAAGCTAAAAATTTCAGAATTGCACCTTGCAATGTGGAGATATTACTGTTTGTGCATTTACAATATTCATTGATTTTTGCCATTGAAAAACATGTTTTTCATATACCAGAAATGTTTGAAGCTACTGACTGAATGAAAGGAGCTGGCATCTCACTCTCTTTGAATCTTCTTTATCATGCTAGGATTAACAGGAAAAAGCGAAAAATTTCAGAATTGCACCGTGCAATGTGGAGATATTACTGTTTGTGCATTTACAATATTCATTGATTTTTGCCATTGAAAAACATGTTTTTCATATACCAGAAATGTTTGAAGCTACTGACTGAATGAAAGGAGCTGGCATCTCACTCTCTTTGAATCTTCTTTATCATGCTAGGATTAACAGGAAAAAGCAAAAAATTTCAGAATTGCACCTTGCAATGTGGAGATATTACTGTTTGTGCATTTACAATATTCATTGATTTTTGCCATTGAAAAACGTCCAGAAATGTTTGAAGCTACTGACTGAATGAAAGGAGCTGGCATCTCACTCTCTTTGAATCTTCTTTATCATGCTAGGATTAGCAGGAAAAAGCAAAAAATTTCAGAATTGCACCTTGCAATGTGGAGATATTACTGTTTGTGCATTTACAATATTCATTGATTTTTGCCATTGAAAAACATGTTTTTCATATACCAGAAATGTTTGAAGCTACTGACTGAATGAAAGGAGCTGGCATCTCACTCTCTTTGAATCTTCTTTATCATGCTAGGATTAACAGGAAAAAGCTAAAAATTTCAGAATTGCACCTTGCAATGTGGAGATATTACTGTTTGTGCATTTACAATATTCATTGATTTTTGCCATTGAAAAACATGTTTTTCATATACCAGAAATGTTTGAAGCTACTGACTGAATGAAAGGAGCTGGCATCTCACTCTCTTTGAATCTTCTTTATCATGCTAGGATTAGCAGGAAAAAGCTAAAAATTTCAGAATTGCACCGTGCAATGTGGAGATATTACTGTTTGTGCATTTACAATATTCATTGATTTTTGCCATTGAAAAACATGTTTTTCATATACCAGAAATGTTTGAAGCTACTGACTGAATGAAAGGAGCTGGCATCTCACTCTCTTTGAATCTTCTTTATCATGCTAGGATTAGCAGGAAAAAGCTAAAAATTTCAGAATTGCACCGTGCAATGTGGAGATATTACTGTTTGTGCATTTACAATATTCATTGATTTTTGCCATTGAAAAACATGTTTTTCATATACCAGAAATGTTTGAAGCTACTGACTGAATGAAAGGAGCTGGCATCTCACTCTCTTTGAATCTTCTTTATCATGCTAGGATTAGCAGGAAAAAGCTAAAAATTTCAGAATTGCACCGTGCAATGTGGAGATATTACTGTTTGTGCATTTACAATATTCATTGATTTTTGCCATTGAAAAACGTCCAGAAATGTTTGAAGCTACTGACTGAATGAAAGGAGCTGGCATCTCACTCTCTTTGAATCTTCTTTATCATGCTAGGATTAACAGGAAAAAGCTAAAAATTTCAGAATTGCACCGTGCAATGTGGAGATATTACTGTTTGTGCATTTACAATATTCATTGATTTTTGCCATTGAAAAACATGTTTTTCATATACCAGAAATGTTTGAAGCTACTGACTGAATGAAAGGAGCTGGCATCTCACTCTCTTTGAATCTTCTTTATCATGCTAGGATTAACAGGAAAAAGCTAAAAATTTCAGAATTGCACCTTGCAATGTGGAGATATTACTGTTTGTGCATTTACAATATTCATTGATTTTTGCCATTGAAAAACGTCCAGAAATGTTTGAAGCTACTGACTGAATGAAAGGAGCTGGCATCTCACTCTCTTTGAATCTTCTTTATCATGCTAGGATTAACAGGAAAAAGCTAAAAATTTCAGAATTGCACCTTGCAATGTGGAGATATTACTGTTTGTGCATTTACAATATTCATTGATTTTTGCCATTGAAAAACATGTTTTTCATATACCAGAAATGTTTGAAGCTACTGACTGAATGAAAGGAGCTGGCATCTCACTCTCTTTGAATCTTCTTTATCATGCTAGGATTAACAGGAAAAAGCTAAAAATTTCAGAATTGCACCTTGCAATGTGGAGATATTACTGTTTGTGCATTTACAATATTCATTGATTTTTGCCATTGAAAAACATGTTTTTCATATACCAGAAATGTTTGAAGCTACTGACTGAATGAAAGGAGCTGGCATCTCACTCTCTTTGAATCTTCTTTATCATGCTAGGATTAACAGGAAAAAGCTAAAAATTTCAGAATTGCACCTTGCAATGTGGAGATATTACTGTTTGTGCATTTACAATATTCATTGATTTTTGCCATTGAAAAACATGTTTTTCATATACCAGAAATGTTTGAAGCTACTGACTGAATGAAAGGAGCTGGCATCTCACTCTCTTTGAATCTTCTTTATCATGCTAGGATTAACAGGAAAAAGCAAAAAATTTCAGAATTGCACCGTGCAATGTGGAGATATTACTGTTTGTGCATTTACAATATTCATTGATTTTTGCCATTGAAAAACGTCCAGAAATGTTTGAAGCTACTGACTGAATGAAAGGAGCTGGCATCTCACTCTCTTTGAATCTTCTTTATCATGCTAGGATTAACAGGAAAAAGCTAAAAATTTCAGAATTGCACCTTGCAATGTGGAGATATTACTGTTTGTGCATTTACAATATTCATTGATTTTTGCCATTGAAAAACATGTTTTTCATATACCAGAAATGTTTGAAGCTACTGACTGAATGAAAGGAGCTGGCATCTCACTCTCTTTGAATCTTCTTTATCATGCTAGGATTAGCAGGAAAAAGCTAAAAATTTCAGAATTGCACCGTGCAATGTGGAGATATTACTGTTTGTGCATTTACAATATTCATTGATTTTTGCCATTGAAAAACATGTTTTTCATATACCAGAAATGTTTGAAGCTACTGACTGAATGAAAGGAGCTGGCATCTCACTCTCTTTGAATCTTCTTTATCATGCTAGGATTAACAGGAAAAAGCTAAAAATTTCAGAATTGCACCTTGCAATGTGGAGATATTACTGTTTGTGCATTTACAATATTCATTGATTTTTGCCATTGAAAAACATGTTTTTCATATACCAGAAATGTTTGAAGCTACTGACTGAATGAAAGGAGCTGGCATCTCACTCTCTTTGAATCTTCTTTATCATGCTAGGATTAGCAGGAAAAAGCAAAAAATTTCAGAATTGCACCGTGCAATGTGGAGATATTACTGTTTGTGCATTTACAATATTCATTGATTTTTGCCATTGAAAAACATGTTTTTCATATACCAGAAATGTTTGAAGCTGCTGACTGAATGAAAGGAGCTGGCATCTCACTCTCTTTGAATCTTCTTTATCATGCTAGGATTAGCAGGAAAAAGCAAAAAATTTCAGAATTGCACCGTGCAATGTGGAGATATTACTGTTTGTGCATTTACAATATTCATTGATTTTTGCCATTGAAAAACATGTTTTTCATATACCAGAAATGTTTGAAGCTACTGACTGAATGAAAGGAGCTGGCATCTCACTCTCTTTGAATCTTCTTTATCATGCTAGGATTAACAGGAAAAAGCTAAAAATTTCAGAATTGCACCTTGCAATGTGGAGATATTACTGTTTGTGCATTTACAATATTCATTGATTTTTGCCATTGAAAAACATGTTTTTCATATACCAGAAATGTTTGAAGCTACTGACTGAATGAAAGGAGCTGGCATCTCACTCTCTTTGAATCTTCTTTATCATGCTAGGATTAACAGGAAAAAGCTAAAAATTTCAGAATTGCACCTTGCAATGTGGAGATATTACTGTTTGTGCATTTACAATATTCATTGATTTTTGCCATTGAAAAACATGTTTTTCATATACCAGAAATGTTTGAAGCTAC
>NW_027370414.1:0-36121 GCF_046119375.1 Phyllobates terribilis | reverse complement strand
TCATTGATTTTTGCCATTGAAAAACATGTTTTTCATATACCAGAAATGTTTGAAGCTACTGACTGAATGAAAGGAGCTGGCATCTCACTCTCTTTGAATCTTCTTTATCATGCTAGGATTAACAGGAAAAAGCAAAAAATTTCAGAATTGCACCTTGCAATGTGGAGATATTACTGTTTGTGCATTTACAATATTCATTGATTTTTCCCATTGAAAAACGTCCAGAAATGTTTGAAGCTACTGACTGAATGAAAGGAGCTGGCATCTCACTCTCTTTGAATCTTCTTTATCATGCTAGGATTAACAGGAAAAAGCTAAAAATTTCAGAATTGCACCTTGCAATGTGGAGATATTACTGTTTGTGCATTTACAATATTCATTGATTTTTGCTATTGAAAAACATGTTTTTCATATGCCAGAAATGTTTGAAGCTACTGACTGAATGAAAGGAGCTGGCATCTCACTCTCTTTGAATCTTCTTTATCATGCTAGGATTAGCAGGAAAAAGCAAAAAATTTCAGAATTGCACCTTGCAATGTGGAGATATTACTGTTTGTGCATTTACAATATTCATTGATTTTTGCCATTGAAAAACATGTTTTTCATATACCAGAAATGTTTGAAGCTACTGACTGAATGAAAGAAGCTGGCATCTCACTCTCTTTGAATCTTCTTTATCATGCTAGGATTAACAGGAAAAAGCAAAAAATTTCAGAATTGCACCTTGCAATGTGGAGATATTACTGTTTGTGCATTTACAATATTCATTGATTTTTGCCATTGAAAAACGTCCAGAAATGTTTGAAGCTACTGACTGAATGAAAGGAGCTGGCATCTCACTCTCTTTGAATCTTCTTTATCATGCTAGGATTAGCAGGAAAAAGCAAAAAATTTCTGAATTGCACCTTGCAATGTGGAGATATTACTGTTTGTGCATTTACAATATTCATTGATTTTTGCCATTGAAAAACATGTTTTTCATATACCAGAAATGTTTGAAGCTACTGACTGAATGAAAGGAGCTGGCATCTCACTCTCTTTGAATCTTCTTTATCATGCTAGGATTAGCAGGAAAAAGCAAAAAATTTCAGAATTGCACCTTGCAATGTGGAGATATTACTGTTTGTGCATTTACAATATTCATTGATTTTTGCCATTGAAAAACATGTTTTTCATATACCAGAAATGTTTGAAGCTACTGACTGAATGAAAGGAGCTGGCATCTCACTCTCTTTGAATCTTCTTTATCATGCTAGGATTAGCAGGAAAAAGCAAAAAATTTCAGAATTGCACCTTGCAATGTGGAGATATTACTGTTTGTGCATTTACAATATTCATTGATTTTTGCCATTGAAAAACATGTTTTTCATATACCAGAAATGTTTGAAGCTACTGACTGAATGAAAGGAGCTGGCATCTCACTCTCTGAATCTTCTTTATCATGCTAGGATTAACAGGAAAAAGCTAAAAATTTCAGAATTGCACCGTGCAATGTGGAGATATTACTGTTTGTGCATTTACAATATTCATTGATTTTTGCCATTGAAAAACATGTTTTTCATATACCAGAAATGTTTGAAGCTACTGACTGAATGAAAGGAGCTGGCATCTCACTCTCTTTGAATCTTCTTTATCATGCTAGGATTAGCAGGAAAAAGCAAAAAATTTCAGAATTGCACCTTGCAATGTGGAGATATTACTGTTTGTGCATTTACAATATTCATTGATTTTTGCCATTGAAAAACATGTTTTTCATATACCAGAAATGTTTGAAGCTACTGACTGAATGAAAGGAGCTGGCATCTCACTCTCTTTGAATCTTCTTTATCATGCTAGGATTAACAGGAAAAAGCTAAAAATTTCAGAATTGCACCGTGCAATGTGGAGATATTACTGTTTGTGCATTTACAATATTCATTGATTTTTGCCATTGAAAAACATGTTTTTCATATACCAGAAATGTTTGAAGCTACTGACTGAATGAAAGGAGCTGGCATCTCACTCTCTTTGAATCTTCATCATGCTAGGATTAACAGGAAAAAGCAAAGAATTTCAGAATTGCACCTTGCAATGTGGAGATATTACTGTTTGTGCATTTACAATATTCATTGATTTTTGCCATTGAAAAACATGTTTTTCATATACCAGAAATGTTTGAAGCTACTGACTGAATGAAAGGAGCTGGCATCTCACTCTCTTTGAATCTTCTTTATCATGCTAGGATTAACAGGAAAAAGCAAAAAATTTCAGAATTGCACCTTGCAATGTGGAGATATTACTGTTTGTGCATTTACAATATTCATTGATTTTTCCCATTGAAAAACGTCCAGAAATGTTTGAAGCTACTGACTGAATGAAAGGAGCTGGCATCTCACTCTCTTTGAATCTTCTTTATCATGCTAGGATTAACAGGAAAAAGCTAAAAATTTCAGAATTGCACCTTGCAATGTGGAGATATTACTGTTTGTGCATTTACAATATTCATTGATTTTTGCTATTGAAAAACATGTTTTTCATATGCCAGAAATGTTTGAAGCTACTGACTGAATGAAAGGAGCTGGCATCTCACTCTCTTTGAATCTTCTTTATCATGCTAGGATTAGCAGGAAAAAGCAAAAAATTTCAGAATTGCACCTTGCAATGTGGAGATATTACTGTTTGTGCATTTACAATATTCATTGATTTTTGCCATTGAAAAACATGTTTTTCATATACCAGAAATGTTTGAAGCTACTGACTGAATGAAAGAAGCTGGCATCTCACTCTCTTTGAATCTTCTTTATCATGCTAGGATTAACAGGAAAAAGCAAAAAATTTCAGAATTGCACCTTGCAATGTGGAGATATTACTGTTTGTGCATTTACAATATTCATTGATTTTTGCCATTGAAAAACGTCCAGAAATGTTTGAAGCTACTGACTGAATGAAAGGAGCTGGCATCTCACTCTCTTTGAATCTTCTTTATCATGCTAGGATTAGCAGGAAAAAGCAAAAAATTTCTGAATTGCACCTTGCAATGTGGAGATATTACTGTTTGTGCATTTACAATATTCATTGATTTTTGCCATTGAAAAACATGTTTTTCATATACCAGAAATGTTTGAAGCTACTGACTGAATGAAAGGAGCTGGCATCTCACTCTCTTTGAATCTTCTTTATCATGCTAGGATTAGCAGGAAAAAGCAAAAAATTTCAGAATTGCACCTTGCAATGTGGAGATATTACTGTTTGTGCATTTACAATATTCATTGATTTTTGCCATTGAAAAACATGTTTTTCATATACCAGAAATGTTTGAAGCTACTGACTGAATGAAAGGAGCTGGCATCTCACTCTCTTTGAATCTTCTTTATCATGCTAGGATTAACAGGAAAAAGCAAAAAATTTCAGAATTGCACCTTGCAATGTGGAGATATTACTGTTTGTGCATTTACAATATTCATTGATTTTTCCCATTGAAAAACGTCCAGAAATGTTTGAAGCTACTGACTGAATGAAAGGAGCTGGCATCTCACTCTCTTTGAATCTTCTTTATCATGCTAGGATTAGCAGGAAAAAGCAAAAAATTTCAGAATTGCACCTTGCAATGTGGAGATATTACTGTTTGTGCATTTACAATATTCATTGATTTTTGCCATTGAAAAACATGTTTTTCATATACCAGAAATGTTTGAAGCTACTGACTGAATGAAAGGAGCTGGCATCTCACTCTCTTTGAATCTTCTTTATCATGCTAGGATTAGCAGGAAAAAGCAAAAAATTTCAGAATTGCACCTTGCAATGTGGAGATATTACTGTTTGTGCATTTACAATATTCATTGATTTTTGCCATTGAAAAACATGTTTTTCATATACCAGAAATGTTTGAAGCTACTGACTGAATGAAAGGAGCTGGCATCTCACTCTCTTTGAATCTTCTTTATCATGCTAGGATTAACAGGAAAAAGCTAAAAATTTCAGAATTGCACCGTGCAATGTGGAGATATTACTGTTTGTGCATTTACAATATTCATTGATTTTTGCCATTGAAAAACATGTTTTTCATATACCAGAAATGTTTGAAGCTACTGACTGAATGAAAGGAGCTGGCATCTCACTCTCTTTGAATCTTCTTTATCATGCTAGGATTAGCAGGAAAAAGCAAAAAATTTCAGAATTGCACCTTGCAATGTGGAGATATTACTGTTTGTGCATTTACAATATTCATTGATTTTTGCCATTGAAAAACATGTTTTTCATATACCAGAAATGTTTGAAGCTACTGACTGAATGAAAGGAGCTGGCATCTCACTCTCTTTGAATCTTCTTTATCATGCTAGGATTAGCAGGAAAAAGCAAAAAATTTCAGAATTGCACCTTGCAATGTGGAGATATTACTGTTTGTGCATTTACAATATTCATTGATTTTTGCCATTGAAAAACATGTTTTTCATATACCAGAAATGTTTGAAGCTACTGACTGAATGAAAGGAGCTGGCATCTCACTCTCTTTGAATCTTCTTTATCATGCTAGGATTAACAGGAAAAAGCTAAAAATTTCAGAATTGCACCGTGCAATGTTGAGATATTACTGTTTGTGCATTTACAATATTCATTGAGTTTTGCCATTGAAAAACATGTTTTTCATATACCAGAAATGTTTGAAGCTACTGACTGAATGAAAGGAGCTGGCATCTCACTCTCTTTGAATCTTCTTTATCATGCTAGGATTAGCAGGAAAAAGCAAAAAATTTCAGAATTGCACCTTGCAATGTGGAGATATTACTGTTTGTGCATTTACAATATTCATTGATTTTTGCCATTGAAAAACATGTTTTTCATATACCAGAAATGTTTGAAGCTACTGACTGAATGAAAGGAGCTGGCATCTCACTCTCTTTGAATCTTCTTTATCATGCTAGGATTAACAGGAAAAAGCTAAAAATTTCAGAATTGCACCGTGCAATGTGGAGATATTACTGTTTGTGCATTTACAATATTCATTGATTTTTGCCATTGAAAAACATGTTTTTCATATACCAGAAATGTTTGAAGCTACTGACTGAATGAAAGGAGCTGGCATCTCACTCTCTTTGAATCTTCTTTATCATGCTAGGATTAGCAGGAAAAAGCAAAAAATTTCAGAATTGCACCTTGCAATGTGGAGATATTACTGTTTGTGCATTTACAATATTCATTGATTTTTGCCATTGAAAAACATGTTTTTCATATACCAGAAATGTTTGAAGCTACTGACTGAATGAAAGGAGCTGGCATCTCACTCTCTTTGAATCTTCTTTATCATGCTAGGATTAACAGGAAAAAGCAAAAAATTTCAGAATTGCACCTTGCAATGTGGAGATATTACTGTTTGTGCATTTACAATATTCATTGATTTTTGCCATTGAAAAACATGTTTTTCATATACCAGAAATGTTTGAAGCTACTGACTGAATGAAAGGAGCTGGCATCTCACTCTCTTTGAATCTTCTTTATCATGCTAGGATTAGCAGGAAAAAGCAAAAAATTTCAGAATTGCACCTTGCAATGTGGAGATATTACTGTTTGTGCATTTACAATATTCATTGATTTTTGCCATTGAAAAACATGTTTTTCATATACCAGAAATGTTTGAAGCTACTGACTGAATGAAAGGAGCTGGCATCTCACTCTCTTTGAATCTTTATCATGCTAGGATTAACAGGAAAAAGCTAAAAATTTCAGAATTGCACCGTGCAATCTGGAGATATTACTGTTTGTGCATTTACAATATTCATTGATTTTTGCCATTGAAAAACATGTTTTTCATATACCAGAAATGTTTGAAGCTACTGACTGAATGAAAGGAGCTGGCATCTCACTCTCTTTGAATCTTCTTTATCATGCTAGGATTAGCAGGAAAAAGCAAAAAATTTCAGAATTGCACCTTGCAATGTGGAGATATTACTGTTTGTGCATTTACAATATTCATTGATTTTTGCCATTGAAAAACATGTTTTTCATATACCAGAAATGTTTGAAGCTACTGACTGAATGAAAGGAGCTGGCATCTCACTCTCTTTGAATCTTCTTTATCATGCTAGGATTAACAGGAAAAAGCAAAAAATTTCAGAATTGCACCTTGCAATGTGGAGATATTACTGTTTGTGCATTTACAATATTCATTGATTTTTGCCATTGAAAAACATGTTTTTCATATACCAGAAATGTTTGAAGCTACTGACTGAATGAAAGGAGCTGGCATCTCACTCTCTTTGAATCTTCTTTATCATGCTAGGATTAGCAGGAAAAAGCAAAAAATTTCAGAATTGCACCTTGCAATGTGGAGATATTACTGTTTGTGCATTTACAATATTCATTGATTTTTGCCATTGAAAAACATGTTTTTCATATACCAGAAATGTTTGAAGCTACTGACTGAATGAAAGGAGCTGGCATCTCACTCTCTTTGAATCTTCTTTATCATGCTAGGATTAGCAGGAAAAAGCAAAAAATTTCAGAATTGCACCTTGCAATGTGGAGATATTACTGTTTGTGCATTTACAATATTCATTGATTTTTGCCATTGAAAAACATGTTTTTCATATACCAGAAATGTTTGAAGCTACTGACTGAATGAAAGGAGCTGGCATCTCACTCTCTTTGAATCTTCTTTATCATGCTAGGATTAGCAGGAAAAAGCAAAAAATTTCAGAATTGCACCTTGCAATGTGGAGATATTACTGTTTGTGCATTTACAATATTCATTGATTTTTGCCATTGAAAAACATGTTTTTCATATACCAGAAATGTTTGAAGCTACTGACTGAATGAAAGGAGCTGGCATCTCACTCTCTTTGAATCTTCTTTATCATGCAAGGATTAGCAGGAAAAAGCAAAAAATTTCAGAATTGCACCTTGCAATGTGGAGATATTACTGTTTGTGCATTTACAATATTCATTGATTTTTGCCATTGAAAAACATGTTTTTCATATACCAGAAATGTTTGAAGCTACTGACTGAATGAAAGGAGCTGGCATCTCACTCTCTTTGAATCTTCTTTATCATGCTAGGATTAACAGGAAAAAGCAAAGAATTTCAGAATTGCACCTTGCAATGTGGAGATATTACTGTTTGTGCATTTACAATATTCATTGATTTTTGCCATTGAAAAACATGTTTTTCATATACCAGAAATGTTTGAAGCTACTGACTGAATGAAAGGAGCTGGCATCTCACTCTCTGAATCTTCTTTATCATGCTAGGATTAACAGGAAAAAGCTAAAAATTTCAGAATTGCACCGTGCAATGTGGAGATATTACTGTTTGTGCATTTACAATATTCATTGATTTTTGCCATTGAAAAACATGTTTTTCATATACCAGAAATGTTTGAAGCTACTGACTGAATGAAAGGAGCTGGCATCTCACTCTCTTTGAATCTTCTTTATCATGCTAGGATTAGCAGGAAAAAGCAAAAAATTTCAGAATTGCACCTTGCAATGTGGAGATATTACTGTTTGTGCATTTACAATATTCATTGATTTTTGCCATTGAAAAACATGTTTTTCATATACCAGAAATGTTTGAAGCTACTGACTGAATGAAAGGAGCTGGCATCTCACTCTCTTTGAATCTTCTTTATCATGCTAGGATTAACAGGAAAAAGCTAAAAATTTCAGAATTGCACCGTGCAATGTGGAGATATTACTGTTTGTGCATTTACAATATTCATTGATTTTTGCCATTGAAAAACATGTTTTTCATATACCAGAAATGTTTGAAGCTACTGACTGAATGAAAGGAGCTGGCATCTCACTCTCTTTGAATCTTCTTTATCATGCTAGGATTAACAGGAAAAAGCAAAGAATTTCAGAATTGCACCTTGCAATGTGGAGATATTACTGTTTGTGCATTTACAATATTCATTGATTTTTGCCATTGAAAAACATGTTTTTCATATACCAGAAATGTTTGAAGCTACTGACTGAATGAAAGGAGCTGGCATCTCACTCTCTTTGAATCTTCTTTATCATGCTAGGATTAACAGGAAAAAGCAAAAAATTTCAGAATTGCACCTTGCAATGTGGAGATATTACTGTTTGTGCATTTACAATATTCATTGATTTTTCCCATTGAAAAACGTCCAGAAATGTTTGAAGCTACTGACTGAATGAAAGGAGCTGGCATCTCACTCTCTTTGAATCTTCTTTATCATGCTAGGATTAACAGGAAAAAGCTAAAAATTTCAGAATTGCACCTTGCAATGTGGAGATATTACTGTTTGTGCATTTACAATATTCATTGATTTTTGCTATTGAAAAACATGTTTTTCATATGCCAGAAATGTTTGAAGCTACTGACTGAATGAATGGAGCTGGCATCTCACTCTCTTTGAATCTTCTTTATCATGCTAGGATTAGCAGGAAAAAGCAAAAAATTTCAGAATTGCACCTTGCAATGTGGAGATATTACTGTTTGTGCATTTACAATATTCATTGATTTTTGCCATTGAAAAACATGTTTTTCATATACCAGAAATGTTTGAAGCTACTGACTGAATGAAAGAAGCTGGCATCTCACTCTCTTTGAATCTTCTTTATCATGCTAGGATTAACAGGAAAAAGCAAAAAATTTCAGAATTGCACCTTGCAATGTGGAGATATTACTGTTTGTGCATTTACAATATTCATTGATTTTTGCCATTGAAAAACGTCCAGAAATGTTTGAAGCTACTGACTGAATGAAAGGAGCTGGCATCTCACTCTCTTTGAATCTTCTTTATCATGCTAGGATTAGCAGGAAAAAGCAAAAAATTTCTGAATTGCACCTTGCAATGTGGAGATATTACTGTTTGTGCATTTACAATATTCATTGATTTTTGCCATTGAAAAACATGTTTTTCATATACCAGAAATGTTTGAAGCTACTGACTGAATGAAAGGAGCTGGCATCTCACTCTCTTTGAATCTTCTTTATCATGCTAGGATTAGCAGGAAAAAGCAAAAAATTTCAGAATTGCACCTTGCAATGTGGAGATATTACTGTTTGTGCATTTACAATATTCATTGATTTTTGCCATTGAAAAACATGTTTTTCATATACCAGAAATGTTTGAAGCTACTGACTGAATGAAAGGAGCTGGCATCTCACTCTCTTTGAATCTTCTTTATCATGCTAGGATTAACAGGAAAAAGCAAAAAATTTCAGAATTGCACCTTGCAATGTGGAGATATTACTGTTTGTGCATTTACAATATTCATTGATTTTTCCCATTGAAAAACGTCCAGAAATGTTTGAAGCTACTGACTGAATGAAAGGAGCTGGCATCTCACTCTCTTTGAATCTTCTTTATCATGCTAGGATTAGCAGGAAAAAGCAAAAAATTTCAGAATTGCACCTTGCAATGTGGAGATATTACTGTTTGTGCATTTACAATATTCATTGATTTTTGCCATTGAAAAACATGTTTTTCATATACCAGAAATGTTTGAAGCTACTGACTGAATGAAAGGAGCTGGCATCTCACTCTCTTTGAATCTTCTTTATCATGCTAGGATTAGCAGGAAAAAGCAAAAAATTTCAGAATTGCACCTTGCAATGTGGAGATATTACTGTTTGTGCATTTACAATATTCATTGATTTTTGCCATTGAAAAACATGTTTTTCATATTCCAGAAATGTTTGAAGCTACTGACTGAATGAAAGGAGCTGGCATCTCACTCTCTTTGAATCTTCTTTATCATGCTAGGATTAACAGGAAAAAGCTAAAAATTTCAGAATTGCACCGTGCAATGTGGAGATATTACTGTTTGTGCATTTACAATATTCATTGATTTTTGCCATTGAAAAACATGTTTTTCATATACCAGAAATGTTTGAAGCTACTGACTGAATGAAAGGAGCTGGCATCTCACTCTCTTTGAATCTTCTTTATCATGCTAGGATTAACAGGAAAAAGCAAAGAATTTCAGAATTGCACCTTGCAATGTGGAGATATTACTGTTTGTGCATTTACAATATTCATTGATTTTTGCCATTGAAAAACATGTTTTTCATATACCAGAAATGTTTGAAGCTACTGACTGAATGAAAGGAGCTGGCATCTCACTCTCTGAATCTTCTTTATCATGCTAGGATTAACAGGAAAAAGCTAAAAATTTCAGAATTGCACCTTGCAATGTGGAGATATTACTGTTTGTGCATTTACAATATTCATTGATTTTTGCCATTGAAAAACTTGTTTTTCATATACCAGAAATGTTTGAAGCTACTGACTGAATGAAAGGAGCTGGCATCTCACTCTCTTTGAATCTTCTTTATCATGCTAGGATTAGCAGGAAAAAGCAAAAAATTTCAGAATTGCACCTTGCAATGTGGAGATATTACTGTTTGTGCATTTACAATATTCATTGATTTTTGCCATTGAAAAACATGTTTTTCATATACCAGAAATGTTTGAAGCTACTGACTGAATGAAAGGAGCTGGCATCTCACTCTCTTTGAATCTTCTTTATCATGCTAGGATTAACAGGAAAAAGCTAAAAATTTCAGAATTGCACCGTGCAATGTGGAGATATTACTGTTTGTGCATTTACAATATTCATTGATTTTTGCCATTGAAAAACATGTTTTTCATATACCAGAAATGTTTGAAGCTACTGACTGAATGAAAGGAGCTGGCATCTCACTCTCTTTGAATCTTCTTTATCATGCTAGGATTAGCAGGAAAAAGCAAAAAATTTCAGAATTGCACCTTGCAATGTGGAGATATTACTGTTTGTGCATTTACAATATTCATTGATTTTTGCCATTGAAAAACATGTTTTTCATATACCAGAAATGTTTGAAGCTACTGACTGAATGAAAGGAGCTGGCATCTCACTCTCTTTGAATCTTCTTTATCATGCTAGGATTAACAGGAAAAAGCAAAGAATTTCAGAATTGCACCTTGCAATGTGGAGATATTACTGTTTGTGCATTTACAATATTCATTGATTTTTGCCATTGAAAAACATGTTTTTCATATACCAGAAATGTTTGAAGCTACTGACTGAATGAAAGGAGCTGGCATCTTACTCTCTTTGAATCTTCTTTATCATGCTAGGATTAACAGGAAAAAGCTAAAAATTTCAGAATTGCACCGTGCAATGTGGAGATATTACTGTTTGTGCATTTACAATATTCATTGATTTTTGCCATTGAAAAACATGTTTTTCATATACCAGAAATGTTTGAAGCTACTGACTGAATGAAAGGAGCTGGCATCTCACTCTCTTTGAATCTTCTTTATCATGCTAGGATTAGCAGGAAAAAGCAAAAAATTTCAGAATTGCACCTTGCAATGTGGAGATATTACTGTTTGTGCATTTACAATATTCATTGATTTTTGCCATTGAAAAACATGTTTTTCATATACCAGAAATGTTTGAAGCTACTGACTGAATGAAAGGAGCTGGCATCTCACTCTCTTTGAATCTTCTTTATCATGCTAGGATTAACAGGAAAAAGCTAAAAATTTCAGAATTGCACCGTGCAATGTGGAGATATTACTGTTTGTGCATTTACAATATTCATTGATTTTTGCCATTGAAAAACGTTTTTCATATACCAGAAATGTTTGAAGCTACTGACTGAATGAAAGGAGCTGGCATCTCACTCTCTTTGAATCTTCTTTATCATGCTAGGATTAGCAGGAAAAAGCAAAAAATTTCAGAATTGCACCTTGCAATGTGGAGATATTACTGTTTGTGCATTTACAATATTCATTGATTTTTGCCATTGAAAAACATGTTTTTCATATACCAGAAATGTTTGAAGCTACTGACTGAATGAAAGGAGCTGGCATCTCACTCTCTTTGAATCTTCTTTATCATGCTAGGATTAACAGGAAAAAGCTAAAAATTTCAGAATTGCACCGTGCAATGTGGAGATATTACTGTTTGTGCATTTACAATATTCATTGATTTTTGCCATTGAAAAACATGTTTTTCATATACCAGAAATGTTTGAAGCTACTGACTGAAAGGAGCTGGCATCTCACTCTCTTTGAATCTTCTTTATCATGCTAGGATTAGCAGGAAAAAGCAAAAAATTTCAGAATTGCACCTTGCAATGTGGAGATATTACTGTTTGTGCATTTACAATATTCATTGATTTTTGCCATTGAAAAACATGTTTTTCATATACCAGAAATGTTTGAAGCTACTGACTGAATGAAAGGAGCTGGCATCTCACTCTCTTTGAATCTTCTTTATCATGCTAGGATTAACAGGAAAAAGCAAAAAATTTCAGAATTGCACCTTGCAATGTGGAGATATTAGTGTTTGTGCATTTACAATATTCATTGATTTTTGCCATTGAAAAACATGTTTTTCATATACCAGAAATGTTTGAAGCTACTGACTGAATGAAAGGAGCTGGCATCTCACTCTCTTTGAATCTTCTTTATCATGCTAGGATTAACAGGAAAAAGCTAAAAATTTCAGAATTGCGCCGTGCAATGTTGAGATATTACTGTTTGTGCATTTACAATATTCATTGATTTTTGCCATTGAAAAACATGTTTTTCATATACCAGAAATGTTTGAAGCTACTGACTGAATGAAAGGAGCTGGCATCTCACTCTCTTTGAATCTTCTTTATCATGCTAGGATTAGCAGGAAAAAGCAAAAAATTTCAGAATTGCACCTTGCAATGTGGAGATATTACTGTTTGTGCATTTACAATATTCATTGATTTTTGCCATTGAAAAACATGTTTTTCATATACCAGAAATGTTTGAAGCTACTGACTGAATGAAAGGAGCCCGGCATCTCACTCTCTTTGAATCTTCTTTATCATGCTAGGATTAACAGGAAAAAGCTAAAAATTTCATAATTGCACCGTGCAATGTGGAGATATTACTGTTTGTGCATTTACAATATTCATTGATTTTTGCCATTGAAAAACATGTTTTTCATATACCAGAAATGTTTGAAGCTACTGACTGAATGAAAGGAGCTGGCATCTCACTCTCTTTGAATCTTTATCATGCTAGGATTAACAGGAAAAAGCTAAAAATTTCAGAATTGCACCGTGCAATGTGGAGATATTACTGTTTGTGCATTTACAATATTCATTGATTTTTGCCATTGAAAAACATGTTTTTCATATACCAGAAATGTTTGAAGCTACTGACTGAATGAAAGGAGCTGGCATCTCACTCTCTTTGAATCTTCTTTATCATGCTAGGATTAGCAGGAAAAAGCAAAAAATTTCAGAATTGCACCTTGCAATGTGGAGATATTACTGTTTGTGCATTTACAATATTCATTGATTTTTGCCATTGAAAAACATGTTTTTCATATACCAGAAATGTTTGAAGCTACTGACTGAATGAAAGGAGCTGGCATCTCACTCTCTTTGAATCTTCTTTATCATGCTAGGATTAACAGGAAAAAGCTAAAAATTTCAGAATTGCACCGTGCAATGTGGAGATATTACTGTTTGTGCATTTACAATATTCATTGATTTTTGCCATTGAAAAACATGTTTTTCATATACCAGAAATGTTTGAAGCTACTGACTGAATGAAAGGAGCTGGCATCTCACTCTCTTTGAATCTTCTTTATCATGCTAGGATTAGCAGGAAAAAGCAAAAAATTTCAGAATTGCACCTTGCAATGTGGAGATATTACTGTTTGTGCATTTACAATATTCATTGATTTTTGCCATTGAAAAACATGTTTTTCATATACCAGAAATGTTTGAAGCTACTGACTGAATGAAAGGAGCTGGCATCTCACTCTCTTTGAATCTTCTTTATCATGCTAGGATTAACAGGAAAAAGCTAAAAATTTCAGAATTGCACCGTGCAATCTGGAGATATTACTGTTTGTGCATTTACAATATTCATTGATTTTTGCCATTGAAAAACATGTTTTTCATATACCAGAAATGTTTGAAGCTACTGACTGAATGAAAGGAGCTGGCATCTCACTCTCTTTGAATCTTCTTTATCATGCTAGGATTAGCAGGAAAAAGCAAAAAATTTCAGAATTGCACCTTGCAATGTGGAGATATTACTGTTTGTGCATTTACAATATTCATTGATTTTTGCCATTGAAAAACATGTTTTTCATATACCAGAAATGTTTGAAGCTACTGTTTGTGCATTTACAATATTCATTGATTTTTGCCATTGAAAAACATGTTTTTCATATACCAGAAATGTTTGAAGCTACTGACTGAATGAAAGGAGCTGGCATCTCACTCTCTTTGAATCTTCTTTATCATGCTAGGATTAACAGGAAAAAGCAAAAAATTTCAGAATTGCACCTTGCAATGTGGAGATATTACTGTTTGTGCATTTACAATATTCATTGATTTTTGCCATTGAAAAACATGTTTTTCATATACCAGAAATGTTTGAAGCTACTGACTGAATGAAAGGAGCTGGCATCTCACTCTCTTTGAATCTTCTTTATCATGCTAGGATTAGCAGGAAAAAGCAAAAAATTTCAGAATTGCACCTTGCAATGTGGAGATATTACTGTTTGTGCATTTACAATATTCATTGATTTTTGCCATTGAAAAACATGTTTTTCATATACCAGAAATGTTTGAAGCTACTGACTGAATGAAAGGAGCTGGCATCTCACTCTCTTTGAATCTTCTTTATCATGCTAGGATTAGCAGGAAAAAGCAAAAAATTTCAGAATTGCACCTTGCAATGTGGAGATATTACTGTTTGTGCATTTACAATATTCATTGATTTTTGCCATTGAAAAACATGTTTTTCATATACCAGAAATGTTTGAAGCTACTGACTGAATGAAAGGAGCTGGCATCTCACTCTCTTTGAATCTTCTTTATCATGCTAGGATTAGCAGGAAAAAGCAAAAAATTTCAGAATTGCACCTTGCAATGTGGAGATATTACTGTTTGTGCATTTACAATATTCATTGATTTTTGCCATTGAAAAACATGTTTTTCATATACCAGAAATGTTTGAAGCTACTGACTGAATGAAAGGAGCTGGCATCTCACTCTCTTTGAATCTTCTTTATCATGCTAGGATTAGCAGGAAAAAGCAAAAAATTTCAGAATTGCACCTTGCAATGTGGAGATATTACTGTTTGTGCATTTACAATATTCATTGATTTTTGCCATTGAAAAACATGTTTTTCATATACCAGAAATGTTTGAAGCTACTGACTGAATGAAAGGAGCTGGCATCTCACTCTCTTTGAATCTTCTTTATCATGCTAGGATTAACAGGAAAAAGCTAAAAATTTCAGAATTGCACCGTGCAATGTGGAGATATTACTGTTTGTGCATTTACAATATTCATTGATTTTTGCCATTGAAAAACATGTTTTTCATATACCAGAAATGTTTGAAGCTACTGACTGAAAGGAGCTGGCATCTCACTCTCTTTGAATCTTCTTTATCATGCTAGGATTAGCAGGAAAAAGCAAAAAATTTCAGAATTGCACCTTGCAATGTGGAGATATTACTGTTTGTGCATTTACAATATTCATTGATTTTTGCCATTGAAAAACATGTTTTTCATATACCAGAAATGTTTGAAGCTACTGACTGAATGAAAGGAGCTGGCATCTCACTCTCTTTGAATCTTCTTTATCATGCTAGGATTAACAGGAAAAAGCAAAAAATTTCAGAATTGCACCTTGCAATGTGGAGATATTAGTGTTTGTGCATTTACAATATTCATTGATTTTTGCCATTGAAAAACATGTTTTTCATATACCAGAAATGTTTGAAGCTACTGACTGAATGAAAGGAGCTGGCATCTCACTCTCTTTGAATCTTCTTTATCATGCTAGGATTAACAGGAAAAAGCTAAAAATTTCAGAATTGCGCCGTGCAATGTTGAGATATTACTCTTTGTGCATTTACAATATTCATTGATTTTTGCCATTGAAAAACATGTTTTTCATATACCAGAAATGTTTGAAGCTACTGACTGAATGAAAGGAGCTGGCATCTCACTCTCTTTGAATCTTCTTTATCATGCTAGGATTAGCAGGAAAAAGCAAAAAATTTCAGAATTGCACCTTGCAATGTGGAGATATTACTGTTTGTGCATTTACAATATTCATTGATTTTTGCCATTGAAAAACATGTTTTTCATATACCAGAAATGTTTGAAGCTACTGACTGAATGAAAGGAGCTGGCATCTCACTCTCTTTGAATCTTCTTTATCATGCTAGGATTAACAGGAAAAAGCTAAAAATTTCATAATTGCACCGTGCAATGTGGAGATATTACTGTTTGTGCATTTACAATATTCATTGATTTTTGCCATTGAAAAACATGTTTTTCATATACCAGAAATGTTTGAAGCTACTGACTGAATGAAAGGAGCTGGCATCTCACTCTCTTTGAATCTTTATCATGCTAGGATTAACAGGAAAAAGCTAAAAATTTCAGAATTGCACCGTGCAATGTGGAGATATTACTGTTTGTGCATTTACAATATTCATTGATTTTTGCCATTGAAAAACATGTTTTTCATATACCAGAAATGTTTGAAGCTACTGACTGAATGAAAGGAGCTGGCATCTCACTCTCTTTGAATCTTCTTTATCATGCTAGGATTAGCAGGAAAAAGCAAAAAATTTCAGAATTGCACCTTGCAATGTGGAGATATTACTGTTTGTGCATTTACAATATTCATTGATTTTTGCCATTGAAAAACATGTTTTTCATATACCAGAAATGTTTGAAGCTACTGACTGAATGAAAGGAGCTGGCATCTCACTCTCTTTGAATCTTCTTTATCATGCTAGGATTAACAGGAAAAAGCTAAAAATTTCAGAATTGCACCGTGCAATGTGGAGATATTACTGTTTGTGCATTTACAATATTCATTGATTTTTGCCATTGAAAAACATGTTTTTCATATACCAGAAATGTTTGAAGCTACTGACTGAATGAAAGGAGCTGGCATCTCACTCTCTTTGAATCTTCTTTATCATGCTAGGATTAGCAGGAAAAAGCAAAAAATTTCAGAATTGCACCTTGCAATGTGGAGATATTACTGTTTGTGCATTTACAATATTCATTGATTTTTGCCATTGAAAAACATGTTTTTCATATACCAGAAATGTTTGAAGCTACTGACTGAATGAAAGGAGCTGGCATCTCACTCTCTTTGAATCTTCTTTATCATGCTAGGATTAACAGGAAAAAGCTAAAAATTTCAGAATTGCACCGTGCAATCTGGAGATATTACTGTTTGTGCATTTACAATATTCATTGATTTTTGCCATTGAAAAACATGTTTTTCATATACCAGAAATGTTTGAAGCTACTGACTGAATGAAAGGAGCTGGCATCTCACTCTCTTTGAATCTTCTTTATCATGCTAGGATTAGCAGGAAAAAGCAAAAAATTTCAGAATTGCACCTTGCAATGTGGAGATATTACTGTTTGTGCATTTACAATATTCATTGATTTTTGCCATTGAAAAACATGTTTTTCATATACCAGAAATGTTTGAAGCTACTGTTTGTGCATTTACAATATTCATTGATTTTTGCCATTGAAAAACATGTTTTTCATATACCAGAAATGTTTGAAGCTACTGACTGAATGAAAGGAGCTGGCATCTCACTCTCTTTGAATCTTCTTTATCATGCTAGGATTAACAGGAAAAAGCAAAAAATTTCAGAATTGCACCTTGCAATGTGGAGATATTACTGTTTGTGCATTTACAATATTCATTGATTTTTGCCATTGAAAAACATGTTTTTCATATACCAGAAATGTTTGAAGCTACTGACTGAATGAAAGGAGCTGGCATCTCACTCTCTTTGAATCTTCTTTATCATGCTAGGATTAGCAGGAAAAAGCAAAAAATTTCAGAATTGCACCTTGCAATGTGGAGATATTACTGTTTGTGCATTTACAATATTCATTGATTTTTGCCATTGAAAAACATGTTTTTCATATACCAGAAATGTTTGAAGCTACTGACTGAATGAAAGGAGCTGGCATCTCACTCTCTTTGAATCTTCTTTATCATGCTAGGATTAGCAGGAAAAAGCAAAAAATTTCAGAATTGCACCTTGCAATGTGGAGATATTACTGTTTGTGCATTTACAATATTCATTGATTTTTGCCATTGAAAAACATGTTTTTCATATACCAGAAATGTTTGAAGCTACTGACTGAATGAAAGGAGCTGGCATCTCACTCTCTTTGAATCTTCTTTATCATGCTAGGATTAGCAGGAAAAAGCAAAAAATTTCAGAATTGCACCTTGCAATGTGGAGATATTACTGTTTGTGCATTTACAATATTCATTGATTTTTGCCATTGAAAAACATGTTTTTCATATACCAGAAATGTTTGAAGCTACTGACTGAATGAAAGGAGCTGGCATCTCACTCTCTTTGAATCTTCTTTATCATGCAAGGATTAGCAGGAAAAAGCAAAAAATTTCAGAATTGCACCTTGCAATGTGGAGATATTACTGTTTGTGCATTTACAATATTCATTGATTTTTGCCATTGAAAAACATGTTTTTCATATACCAGAAATGTTTGAAGCTACTGACTGAATGAAAGGAGCTGGCATCTCACTCTCTTTGAATCTTCTTTATCATGCTAGGATTAACAGGAAAAAGCAAAGAATTTCAGAATTGCACCTTGCAATGTGGAGATATTACTGTTTGTGCATTTACAATATTCATTGATTTTTGCCATTGAAAAACATGTTTTTCATATACCAGAAATGTTTGAAGCTACTGACTGAATGAAAGGAGCTGGCATCTCACTCTCTGAATCTTCTTTATCATGCTAGGATTAACAGGAAAAAGCTAAAAATTTCAGAATTGCACCGTGCAATGTGGAGATATTACTGTTTGTGCATTTACAATATTCATTGATTTTTGCCATTGAAAAACATGTTTTTCATATACCAGAAATGTTTGAAGCTACTGACTGAATGAAAGGAGCTGGCATCTCACTCTCTTTGAATCTTCTTTATCATGCTAGGATTAGCAGAAAAAAGCAAAAAATTTCAGAATTGCACCTTGCAATGTGGAGATATTACTGTTTGTGCATTTACAATATTCATTGATTTTTGCCATTGAAAAACATGTTTTTCATATACCAGAAATGTTTGAAGCTACTGACTGAATGAAAGGAGCTGGCATCTCACTCTCTTTGAATCTTCTTTATCATGCTAGGATTAACAGGAAAAAGCTAAAAATTTCAGAATTGCACCGTGCAATGTGGAGATATTACTGTTTGTGCATTTACAATATTCATTGATTTTTGCCATTGAAAAACATGTTTTTCATATACCAGAAATGTTTGAAGCTACTGACTGAATGAAAGGAGCTGGCATCTCACTCTCTTTGAATCTTCTTTATCATGCTAGGATTAGCAGGAAAAAGCAAAAAATTTCAGAATTGCACCTTGCAATGTGGAGATATTACTGTTTGTGCATTTACAATATTCATTGATTTTTGCCATTGAAAAACATGTTTTTCATATACCAGAAATGTTTGAAGCTACTGACTGAATGAAAGGAGCTGGCATCTCACTCTCTTTGAATCTTCTTTATCATGCTAGGATTAACAGGAAAAAGCTAAAAATTTCATAATTGCACCGTGCAATGTGGAGATATTACTGTTTGTGCATTTACAATATTCATTGATTTTTGCCATTGAAAAACATGTTTTTCATATACCAGAAATGTTTGAAGCTACTGACTGAATGAAAGGAGCTGGCATCTCACTCTCTTTGAATCTTCTTTATCATGCTAGGATTAGCAGGAAAAAGCAAAAAATTTCAGAATTGCACCTTGCAATGTGGAGATATTACTGTTTGTGCATTTACAATATTCATTGATTTTTGCCATTGAAAAACATGTTTTTCATATACCAGAAATGTTTGAAGCTACTGACTGAATGAAAGGAGCTGGCATCTCACTCTCTTTGAATCTTCTTTATCATGCTAGGATTAACAGGAAAAAGCTAAAAATTTCATAATTGCACCGTGCAATGTGGAGATATTACTGTTTGTGCATTTACAATATTCATTGATTTTTGCCATTGAAAAACATGTTTTTCATATACCAGAAATGTTTGAAGCTACTGACTGAATGAAAGGAGCTGGCATCTCACTCTCTTTGAATCTTTATCATGCTAGGATTAACAGGAAAAAGCTAAAAATTTCAGAATTGCACCGTGCAATGTGGAGATATTACTGTTTGTGCATTTACAATATTCATTGATTTTTGCCATTGAAAAACATGTTTTTCATATACCAGAAATGTTTGAAGCTACTGACTGAATGAAAGGAGCTGGCATCTCACTCTCTTTGAATCTTCTTTATCATGCTAGGATTAGCAGGAAAAAGCAAAAAATTTCAGAATTGCACCTTGCAATGTGGAGATATTACTGTTTGTGCATTTACAATATTCATTGATTTTTGCCATTGAAAAACATGTTTTTCATATACCAGAAATGTTTGAAGCTACTGACTGAATGAAAGGAGCTGGCATCTCACTCTCTTTGAATCTTCTTTATCATGCTAGGATTAACAGGAAAAAGCTAAAAATTTCAGAATTGCACCGTGCAATGTGGAGATATTACTGTTTGTGCATTTACAATATTCATTGATTTTTGCCATTGAAAAACATGTTTTTCATATACCAGAAATGTTTGAAGCTACTGACTGAATGAAAGGAGCTGGCATCTCACTCTCTTTGAATCTTCTTTATCATGCTAGGATTAGCAGGAAAAAGCAAAAAATTTCAGAATTGCACCTTGCAATGTGGAGATATTACTGTTTGTGCATTTACAATATTCATTGATTTTTGCCATTGAAAAACATGTTTTTCATATACCAGAAATGTTTGAAGCTACTGACTGAATGAAAGGAGCTGGCATCTCACTCTCTTTGAATCTTCTTTATCATGCTAGGATTAACAGGAAAAAGCTAAAAATTTCAGAATTGCACCGTGCAATCTGGAGATATTACTGTTTGTGCATTTACAATATTCATTGATTTTTGCCATTGAAAAACATGTTTTTCATATACCAGAAATGTTTGAAGCTACTGACTGAATGAAAGGAGCTGGCATCTCACTCTCTTTGAATCTTCTTTATCATGCTAGGATTAGCAGGAAAAAGCAAAAAATTTCAGAATTGCACCTTGCAATGTGGAGATATTACTGTTTGTGCATTTACAATATTCATTGATTTTTGCCATTGAAAAACATGTTTTTCATATACCAGAAATGTTTGAAGCTACTGTTTGTGCATTTACAATATTCATTGATTTTTGCCATTGAAAAACATGTTTTTCATATACCAGAAATGTTTGAAGCTACTGACTGAATGAAAGGAGCTGGCATCTCACTCTCTTTGAATCTTCTTTATCATGCTAGGATTAACAGGAAAAAGCAAAAAATTTCAGAATTGCACCTTGCAATGTGGAGATATTACTGTTTGTGCATTTACAATATTCATTGATTTTTGCCATTGAAAAACATGTTTTTCATATACCAGAAATGTTTGAAGCTACTGACTGAATGAAAGGAGCTGGCATCTCACTCTCTTTGAATCTTCTTTATCATGCTAGGATTAGCAGGAAAAAGCAAAAAATTTCAGAATTGCACCTTGCAATGTGGAGATATTACTGTTTGTGCATTTACAATATTCATTGATTTTTGCCATTGAAAAACATGTTTTTCATATACCAGAAATGTTTGAAGCTACTGACTGAATGAAAGGAGCTGGCATCTCACTCTCTTTGAATCTTCTTTATCATGCTAGGATTAGCAGGAAAAAGCAAAAAATTTCAGAATTGCACCTTGCAATGTGGAGATATTACTGTTTGTGCATTTACAATATTCATTGATTTTTGCCATTGAAAAACATGTTTTTCATATACCAGAAATGTTTGAAGCTACTGACTGAATGAAAGGAGCTGGCATCTCACTCTCTTTGAATCTTCTTTATCATGCTAGGATTAGCAGGAAAAAGCAAAAAATTTCAGAATTGCACCTTGCAATGTGGAGATATTACTGTTTGTGCATTTACAATATTCATTGATTTTTGCCATTGAAAAACATGTTTTTCATATACCAGAAATGTTTGAAGCTACTGACTGAATGAAAGGAGCTGGCATCTCACTCTCTTTGAATCTTCTTTATCATGCAAGGATTAGCAGGAAAAAGCAAAAAATTTCAGAATTGCACCTTGCAATGTGGAGATATTACTGTTTGTGCATTTACAATATTCATTGATTTTTGCCATTGAAAAACATGTTTTTCATATACCAGAAATGTTTGAAGCTACTGACTGAATGAAAGGAGCTGGCATCTCACTCTCTTTGAATCTTCTTTATCATGCTAGGATTAACAGGAAAAAGCAAAGAATTTCAGAATTGCACCTTGCAATGTGGAGATATTACTGTTTGTGCATTTACAATATTCATTGATTTTTGCCATTGAAAAACATGTTTTTCATATACCAGAAATGTTTGAAGCTACTGACTGAATGAAAGGAGCTGGCATCTCACTCTCTGAATCTTCTTTATCATGCTAGGATTAACAGGAAAAAGCTAAAAATTTCAGAATTGCACCGTGCAATGTGGAGATATTACTGTTTGTGCATTTACAATATTCATTGATTTTTGCCATTGAAAAACATGTTTTTCATATACCAGAAATGTTTGAAGCTACTGACTGAATGAAAGGAGCTGGCATCTCACTCTCTTTGAATCTTCTTTATCATGCTAGGATTAGCAGAAAAAAGCAAAAAATTTCAGAATTGCACCTTGCAATGTGGAGATATTACTGTTTGTGCATTTACAATATTCATTGATTTTTGCCATTGAAAAACATGTTTTTCATATACCAGAAATGTTTGAAGCTACTGACTGAATGAAAGGAGCTGGCATCTCACTCTCTTTGAATCTTCTTTATCATGCTAGGATTAACAGGAAAAAGCTAAAAATTTCAGAATTGCACCGTGCAATGTGGAGATATTACTGTTTGTGCATTTACAATATTCATTGATTTTTGCCATTGAAAAACATGTTTTTCATATACCAGAAATGTTTGAAGCTACTGACTGAATGAAAGGAGCTGGCATCTCACTCTCTTTGAATCTTCTTTATCATGCTAGGATTAACAGGAAAAAGCAAAGAATTTCAGAATTGCACCTTGCAATGTGGAGATATTACTGTTTGTGCATTTACAATATTCATTGATTTTTGCCATTGAAAAACATGTTTTTCATATACCAGAAATGTTTGAAGCTACTGACTGAATGAAAGGAGCTGGCATCTCACTCTCTTTGAATCTTCTTTATCATGCTAGGATTAACAGGAAAAAGCAAAAAATTTCAGAATTGCACCTTGCAATGTGGAGATATTACTGTTTGTGCATTTACAATATTCATTGATTTTTCCCATTGAAAAACGTCCAGAAATGTTTGAAGCTACTGACTGAATGAAAGGAGCTGGCATCTCACTCTCTTTGAATCTTCTTTATCATGCTAGGATTAACAGGAAAAAGCTAAAAATTTCAGAATTGCACCTTGCAATGTGGAGATATTACTGTTTGTGCATTTACAATATTCATTGATTTTTGCTATTGAAAAACATGTTTTTCATATGCCAGAAATGTTTGAAGCTACTGACTGAATGAAAGGAGCTGGCATCTCACTCTCTTTGAATCTTCTTTATCATGCTAGGATTAGCAGGAAAAAGCAAAAAATTTCAGAATTGCACCTTGCAATGTGGAGATATTACTGTTTGTGCATTTACAATATTCATTGATTTTTGCCATTGAAAAACATGTTTTTCATATACCAGAAATGTTTGAAGCTACTGACTGAATGAAAGAAGCTGGCATCTCACTCTCTTTGAATCTTCTTTATCATGCTAGGATTAACAGGAAAAAGCAAAAAATTTCAGAATTGCACCTTGCAATGTGGAGATATTACTGTTTGTGCATTTACAATATTCATTGATTTTTGCCATTGAAAAACGTCCAGAAATGTTTGAAGCTACTGACTGAATGAAAGGAGCTGGCATCTCACTCTCTTTGAATCTTCTTTATCATGCTAGGATTAGCAGGAAAAAGCAAAAAATTTCTGAATTGCACCTTGCAATGTGGAGATATTACTGTTTGTGCATTTACAATATTCATTGATTTTTGCCATTGAAAAACATGTTTTTCATATACCAGAAATGTTTGAAGCTACTGACTGAATGAAAGGAGCTGGCATCTCACTCTCTTTGAATCTTCTTTATCATGCTAGGATTAGCAGGAAAAAGCAAAAAATTTCAGAATTGCACCTTGCAATGTGGAGATATTACTGTTTGTGCATTTACAATATTCATTGATTTTTGCCATTGAAAAACATGTTTTTCATATACCAGAAATGTTTGAAGCTACTGACTGAATGAAAGGAGCTGGCATCTCACTCTCTTTGAATCTTCTTTATCATGCTAGGATTAACAGGAAAAAGCAAAAAATTTCAGAATTGCACCTTGCAATGTGGAGATATTACTGTTTGTGCATTTACAATATTCATTGATTTTTCCCATTGAAAAACGTCCAGAAATGTTTGAAGCTACTGACTGAATGAAAGGAGCTGGCATCTCACTCTCTTTGAATCTTCTTTATCATGCTAGGATTAGCAGGAAAAAGCAAAAAATTTCAGAATTGCACCTTGCAATGTGGAGATATTACTGTTTGTGCATTTACAATATTCATTGATTTTTGCCATTGAAAAACATGTTTTTCATATACCAGAAATGTTTGAAGCTACTGACTGAATGAAAGGAGCTGGCATCTCACTCTCTTTGAATCTTCTTTATCATGCTAGGATTAACAGGAAAAAGCTAAAAATTTCAGAATTGCACCGTGCAATGTGGAGATATTACTGTTTGTGCATTTACAATATTCATTGATTTTTGCCATTGAAAAACATGTTTTTCATATACCAGAAATGTTTGAAGCTACTGACTGAATGAAAGGAGCTGGCATCTCACTCTCTTTGAATCTTCTTTATCATGCTAGTATTAACAGGAAAAAGCAAAGAATTTCAGAATTGCACCTTGCAATGTGGAGATATTACTGTTTGTGCATTTACAATATTCATTGATTTTTGCCATTGAAAAACATGTTTTTCATATACCAGAAATGTTTGAAGCTACTGACTGAATGAAAGGAGCTGGCATCTCACTCTCTTTGAATCTTCTTTATCATGCTAGGATTAACAGGAAAAAGCAAAGAATTTCAGAATTGCACCTTGCAATGTGGAGATATTACTGTTTGTGCATTTACAATATTCATTGATTTTTGCCATTGAAAAACATGTTTTTCATATACCAGAAATGTTTGAAGCTACTGACTGAATGAAAGGAGCTGGCATCTCACTCTCTTTGAATCTTCTTTATCATGCTAGGATTAACAGGAAAAAGCTAAAAATTTCAGAATTGCACCGTGCAATGTGGAGATATTACTGTTTGTGCATTTACAATATTCATTGATTTTTGCCATTGAAAAACATGTTTTTCATATACCAGAAATGTTTGAAGCTACTGACTGAATGAAAGGAGCTGGCATCTCACTCTCTTTGAATCTTCTTTATCATGCTAGGATTAGCAGGAAAAAGCAAAAAATTTCAGAATTGCACCTTGCAATGTGGAGATATTACTGTTTGTGCATTTACAATATTCATTGATTTTTGCCATTGAAAAACATGTTTTTCATATACCAGAAATGTTTGAAGCTACTGACTGAATGAAAGGAGCTGGCATCTCACTCTCTTTGAATCTTCTTTATCATGCTAGGATTAACAGGAAAAAGCAAAGAATTTCAGAATTGCACCTTGCAATGTGGAGATATTACTGTTTGTGCATTTACAATATTCATTGATTTTTGCCATTGAAAAACATGTTTTTCATATACCAGAAATGTTTGAAGCTACTGACTGAATGAAAGGAGCTGGCATCTCACTCTCTTTGAATCTTCTTTATCATGCTAGGATTAACAGGAAAAAGCTAAAAATTTCAGAATTGCACCGTGCAATGTGGAGATATTACTGTTTGTGCATTTACAATATTCATTGATTTTTGCCATTGAAAAACATGTTTTTCATATACCAGAAATGTTTGAAGCTACTGACTGAATGAAAGGAGCTGGCATCTCACTCTCTTTGAATCTTCTTTATCATGCTAGGATTAGCAGGAAAAAGCAAAAAATTTCAGAATTGCACCTTGCAATGTGGAGATATTACTGTTTGTGCATTTACAATATTCATTGATTTTTGCCATTGAAAAACATGTTTTTCATATACCAGAAATGTTTGAAGCTACTGACTGAATGAAAGGAGCTGGCATCTCACTCTCTTTGAATCTTCTTTATCATGCTAGGATTAACAGGAAAAAGCTAAAAATTTCAGAATTGCACCGTGCAATGTGGAGATATTACTGTTTGTGCATTTACAATATTCATTGATTTTTGCCATTGAAAAACGTTTTTCATATACCAGAAATGTTTGAAGCTACTGACTGAATGAAAGGAGCTGGCATCTCACTCTCTTTGAATCTTCTTTATCATGCTAGGATTAGCAGGAAAAAGCAAAAAATTTCAGAATTGCACCTTGCAATGTGGAGATATTACTGTTTGTGCATTTACAATATTCATTGATTTTTGCCATTGAAAAACATGTTTTTCATATACCAGAAATGTTTGAAGCTACTGACTGAATGAAAGGAGCTGGCATCTCACTCTCTTTGAATCTTCTTTATCATGCTAGGATTAAGCAGAAAAAGCTAAAAATTTCAGAATTGCACCGTTGCAATGTGGAGATATTACTGTTTGTGCATTTACAATATTCATTGATTTTTGCCATTGAAAAACATGTTTTTCATATACCAGAAATGTTTGAAGCTACTGACTGAAAGGAGCTGGCATCTCACTCTCTTTGAATCTTCTTTATCATGCTAGGATTAGCAGGAAAAAGCAAAAAATTTCAGAATTGCACCTTGCAATGTGGAGATATTACTGTTTGTGCATTTACAATATTCATTGATTTTTGCCATTGAAAAACATGTTTTTCATATACCAGAAATGTTTGAAGCTACTGACTGAATGAAAGGAGCTGGCATCTCACTCTCTTTGAATCTTCTTTATCATGCTAGGATTAACAGGAAAAAGCAAAAAATTTCAGAATTGCACCTTGCAATGTGGAGATATTAGTGTTTGTGCATTTACAATATTCATTGATTTTTGCCATTGAAAAACATGTTTTTCATATACCAGAAATGTTTGAAGCTACTGACTGAATGAAAGGAGCTGGCATCTCACTCTCTTTGAATCTTCTTTATCATGCTAGGATTAACAGGAAAAAGCTAAAAATTTCAGAATTGCGCCGTGCAATGTTGAGATATTACTGTTTGTGCATTTACAATATTCATTGATTTTTGCCATTGAAAAACATGTTTTTCATATACCAGAAATGTTTGAAGCTACTGACTGAATGAAAGGAGCTGGCATCTCACTCTCTTTGAATCTTCTTTATCATGCTAGGATTAGCAGGAAAAAGCAAAAAATTTCAGAATTGCACCTTGCAATGTGGAGATATTACTGTTTGTGCATTTACAATATTCATTGATTTTTGCCATTGAAAAACATGTTTTTCATATACCAGAAATGTTTGAAGCTACTGACTGAATGAAAGGAGCTGGCATCTCACTCTCTTTGAATCTTCTTTATCATGCTAGGATTAACAGGAAAAAGCTAAAAATTTCATAATTGCACCGTGCAATGTGGAGATATTACTGTTTGTGCATTTACAATATTCATTGATTTTTGCCATTGAAAAACATGTTTTTCATATACCAGAAATGTTTGAAGCTACTGACTGAATGAAAGGAGCTGGCATCTCACTCTCTTTGAATCTTTATCATGCTAGGATTAACAGGAAAAAGCTAAAATTTCAGAATTGCACCGTGCAATGTGGAGATATTACTGTTTGTGCATTTACAATATTCATTGATTTTTGCCATTGAAAAACATGTTTTTCATATACCAGAAATGTTTGAAGCTACTGACTGAATGAAAGGAGCTGGCATCTCACTCTCTTTGAATCTTCTTTATCATGCTAGGATTAGCAGGAAAAAGCAAAAAATTTCAGAATTGCACCTTGCAATGTGGAGATATTACTGTTGTGCATTTACAATATTCATTGATTTTTGCCATTGAAAAACATGTTTTTCATATACCAGAAATGTTTGAAGCTACTGACTGAATGAAAGGAGCTGGCATCTCACTCTCTTTGAATCTTCTTTATCATGCTAGGATTAGCAGGAAAAAGCAAAAAATTTCAGAATTGCACCTTGCAATGTGGAGATATTACTGTTTGTGCATTTACAATATTCATTGATTTTTGCCATTGAAAAACATGTTTTTCATATACCAGAAATGTTTGAAGCTACTGACTGAATGAAAGGAGCTGGCATCTCACTCTCTTTGAATCTTCTTTATCATGCTAGGATTAACAGGAAAAAGCTAAAAATTTCAGAATTGCACCGTGCAATGTGGAGATATTACTGTTTGTGCATTTACAATATTCATTGATTTTTGCCATTGAAAAACATGTTTTTCATATACCAGAAATGTTTGAAGCTACTGACTGAATGAAAGGAGCTGGCATCTCACTCTCTTTGAATCTTCTTTATCATGCTAGGATTAACCAGGAAAAAGCAAAGAATTTCAGAATTGCACCTTGCAATGTGGAGATATTACTGTTTGTGCATTTACAATATTCATTGATTTTTGCCATTGAAAAACATGTTTTTCATATACCAGAAATGTTTGAAGCTACTGACTGAATGAAAGGAGCTGGCATCTCACTCTCTTTGAATCTTCTTTATCATGCTAGGATTAACAGGAAAAAGCAAAAAATTTCAGAATTGCACCTTGCAATGTGGAGATATTACTGTTTGTGCATTTACAATATTCATTGATTTTTCCCATTGAAAAACGTCCAGAAATGTTTGAAGCTACTGACTGAATGAAAGGAGCTGGCATCTCACTCTCTTTGAATCTTCTTTATCATGCTAGGATTAACAGGAAAAAGCTAAAAATTTCAGAATTGCACCTTGCAATGTGGAGATATTACTGTTTGTGCATTTACAATATTCATTGATTTTTGCTATTGAAAAACATGTTTTTCATATGCCAGAAATGTTTGAAGCTACTGACTGAATGAAAGGAGCTGGCATCTCACTCTCTTTGAATCTTCTTTATCATGCTAGGATTAGCAGGAAAAAGCAAAAAATTTCAGAATTGCACCTTGCAATGTGGAGATATTACTGTTTGTGCATTTACAATATTCATTGATTTTTGCCATTGAAAAACATGTTTTTCATATACCAGAAATGTTTGAAGCTACTGACTGAATGAAAGAAGCTGGCATCTCACTCTCTTTGAATCTTCTTTATCATGCTAGGATTAACAGGAAAAAGCAAAAAATTTCAGAATTGCACCTTGCAATGTGGAGATATTACTGTTTGTGCATTTACAATATTCATTGATTTTTGCCATTGAAAAACGTCCAGAAATGTTTGAAGCTACTGACTGAATGAAAGGAGCTGGCATCTCACTCTCTTTGAATCTTCTTTATCATGCTAGGATTAGCAGGAAAAAGCAAAAAATTTCTGAATTGCACCTTGCAATGTGGAGATATTACTGTTTGTGCATTTACAATATTCATTGATTTTTGCCATTGAAAAACATGTTTTTCATATACCAGAAATGTTTGAAGCTACTGACTGAATGAAAGGAGCTGGCATCTCACTCTCTTTGAATCTTCTTTATCATGCTAGGATTAGCAGGAAAAAGCAAAAAATTTCAGAATTGCACCTTGCAATGTGGAGATATTACTGTTTGTGCATTTACAATATTCATTGATTTTTGCCATTGAAAAACATGTTTTTCATATACCAGAAATGTTTGAAGCTACTGACTGAATGAAAGGAGCTGGCATCTCACTCTCTTTGAATCTTCTTTATCATGCTAGGATTAGCAGGAAAAAGCAAAAAATTTCAGAATTGCACCTTGCAATGTGGAGATATTACTGTTTGTGCATTTACAATATTCATTGATTTTTGCCATTGAAAAACATGTTTTTCATATACCAGAAATGTTTGAAGCTACTGACTGAATGAAAGGAGCTGGCATCTCACTCTCTGAATCTTCTTTATCATGCTAGGATTAACAGGAAAAAGCTAAAAATTTCAGAATTGCACCGTGCAATGTGGAGATATTACTGTTTGTGCATTTACAATATTCATTGATTTTTGCCATTGAAAAACATGTTTTTCATATACCAGAAATGTTTGAAGCTACTGACTGAATGAAAGGAGCTGGCATCTCACTCTCTTTGAATCTTCTTTATCATGCTAGGATTAGCAGGAAAAAGCAAAAAATTTCAGAATTGCACCTTGCAATGTGGAGATATTACTGTTTGTGCATTTACAATATTCATTGATTTTTGCCATTGAAAAACATGTTTTTCATATACCAGAAATGTTTGAAGCTACTGACTGAATGAAAGGAGCTGGCATCTCACTCTCTTTGAATCTTCTTTATCATGCTAGGATTAACAGGAAAAAGCTAAAAATTTCAGAATTGCACCGTGCAATGTGGAGATATTACTGTTTGTGCATTTACAATATTCATTGATTTTTGCCATTGAAAAACATGTTTTTCATATACCAGAAATGTTTGAAGCTACTGACTGAATGAAAGGAGCTGGCATCTCACTCTCTTTGAATCTTCATCATGCTAGGATTAACAGGAAAAAGCAAAGAATTTCAGAATTGCACCTTGCAATGTGGAGATATTACTGTTTGTGCATTTACAATATTCATTGATTTTTGCCATTGAAAAACATGTTTTTCATATACCAGAAATGTTTGAAGCTACTGACTGAATGAAAGGAGCTGGCATCTCACTCTCTTTGAATCTTCTTTATCATGCTAGGATTAACAGGAAAAAGCAAAAAATTTCAGAATTGCACCTTGCAATGTGGAGATATTACTGTTTGTGCATTTACAATATTCATTGATTTTTCCCATTGAAAAACGTCCAGAAATGTTTGAAGCTACTGACTGAATGAAAGGAGCTGGCATCTCACTCTCTTTGAATCTTCTTTATCATGCTAGGATTAACAGGAAAAAGCTAAAAATTTCAGAATTGCACCTTGCAATGTGGAGATATTACTGTTTGTGCATTTACAATATTCATTGATTTTTGCTATTGAAAAACATGTTTTTCATATGCCAGAAATGTTTGAAGCTACTGACTGAATGAAAGGAGCTGGCATCTCACTCTCTTTGAATCTTCTTTATCATGCTAGGATTAGCAGGAAAAAGCAAAAAATTTCAGAATTGCACCTTGCAATGTGGAGATATTACTGTTTGTGCATTTACAATATTCATTGATTTTTGCCATTGAAAAACATGTTTTTCATATACCAGAAATGTTTGAAGCTACTGACTGAATGAAAGAAGCTGGCATCTCACTCTCTTTGAATCTTCTTTATCATGCTAGGATTAACAGGAAAAAGCAAAAAATTTCAGAATTGCACCTTGCAATGTGGAGATATTACTGTTTGTGCATTTACAATATTCATTGATTTTTGCCATTGAAAAACGTCCAGAAATGTTTGAAGCTACTGACTGAATGAAAGGAGCTGGCATCTCACTCTCTTTGAATCTTCTTTATCATGCTAGGATTAGCAGGAAAAAGCAAAAAATTTCTGAATTGCACCTTGCAATGTGGAGATATTACTGTTTGTGCATTTACAATATTCATTGATTTTTGCCATTGAAAAACATGTTTTTCATATACCAGAAATGTTTGAAGCTACTGACTGAATGAAAGGAGCTGGCATCTCACTCTCTTTGAATCTTCTTTATCATGCTAGGATTAGCAGGAAAAAGCAAAAAATTTCAGAATTGCACCTTGCAATGTGGAGATATTACTGTTTGTGCATTTACAATATTCATTGATTTTTGCCATTGAAAAACATGTTTTTCATATACCAGAAATGTTTGAAGCTACTGACTGAATGAAAGGAGCTGGCATCTCACTCTCTTTGAATCTTCTTTATCATGCTAGGATTAACAGGAAAAAGCAAAAAATTTCAGAATTGCACCTTGCAATGTGGAGATATTACTGTTTGTGCATTTACAATATTCATTGATTTTTCCCATTGAAAAACGTCCAGAAATGTTTGAAGCTACTGACTGAATGAAAGGAGCTGGCATCTCACTCTCTTTGAATCTTCTTTATCATGCTAGGATTAGCAGGAAAAAGCAAAAAATTTCAGAATTGCACCTTGCAATGTGGAGATATTACTGTTTGTGCATTTACAATATTCATTGATTTTTGCCATTGAAAAACATGTTTTTCATATACCAGAAATGTTTGAAGCTACTGACTGAATGAAAGGAGCTGGCATCTCACTCTCTTTGAATCTTCTTTATCATGCTAGGATTAGCAGGAAAAAGCAAAAAATTTCAGAATTGCACCTTGCAATGTGGAGATATTACTGTTTGTGCATTTACAATATTCATTGATTTTTGCCATTGAAAAACATGTTTTTCATATACCAGAAATGTTTGAAGCTACTGACTGAATGAAAGGAGCTGGCATCTCACTCTCTTTGAATCTTCTTTATCATGCTAGGATTAACAGGAAAAAGCTAAAAATTTCAGAATTGCACCGTGCAATGTGGAGATATTACTGTTTGTGCATTTACAATATTCATTGATTTTTGCCATTGAAAAACATGTTTTTCATATACCAGAAATGTTTGAAGCTACTGACTGAATGAAAGGAGCTGGCATCTCACTCTCTTTGAATCTTCTTTATCATGCTAGGATTAGCAGGAAAAAGCAAAAAATTTCAGAATTGCACCTTGCAATGTGGAGATATTACTGTTTGTGCATTTACAATATTCATTGATTTTTGCCATTGAAAAACATGTTTTTCATATACCAGAAATGTTTGAAGCTACTGACTGAATGAAAGGAGCTGGCATCTCACTCTCTTTGAATCTTCTTTATCATGCTAGGATTAGCAGGAAAAAGCAAAAAATTTCAGAATTGCACCTTGCAATGTGGAGATATTACTGTTTGTGCATTTACAATATTCATTGATTTTTGCCATTGAAAAACATGTTTTTCATATACCAGAAATGTTTGAAGCTACTGACTGAATGAAAGGAGCTGGCATCTCACTCTCTTTGAATCTTCTTTATCATGCTAGGATTAACAGGAAAAAGCTAAAAATTTCAGAATTGCACCGTGCAATGTTGAGATATTACTGTTTGTGCATTTACAATATTCATTGAGTTTTGCCATTGAAAAACATGTTTTTCATATACCAGAAATGTTTGAAGCTACTGACTGAATGAAAGGAGCTGGCATCTCACTCTCTTTGAATCTTCTTTATCATGCTAGGATTAGCAGGAAAAAGCAAAAAATTTCAGAATTGCACCTTGCAATGTGGAGATATTACTGTTTGTGCATTTACAATATTCATTGATTTTTGCCATTGAAAAACATGTTTTTCATATACCAGAAATGTTTGAAGCTACTGACTGAATGAAAGGAGCTGGCATCTCACTCTCTTTGAATCTTCTTTATCATGCTAGGATTAACAGGAAAAAGCTAAAAATTTCAGAATTGCACCGTGCAATGTGGAGATATTACTGTTTGTGCATTTACAATATTCATTGATTTTTGCCATTGAAAAACATGTTTTTCATATACCAGAAATGTTTGAAGCTACTGACTGAATGAAAGGAGCTGGCATCTCACTCTCTTTGAATCTTCTTTATCATGCTAGGATTAGCAGGAAAAAGCAAAAAATTTCAGAATTGCACCTTGCAATGTGGAGATATTACTGTTTGTGCATTTACAATATTCATTGATTTTTGCCATTGAAAAACATGTTTTTCATATACCAGAAATGTTTGAAGCTACTGACTGAATGAAAGGAGCTGGCATCTCACTCTCTTTGAATCTTCTTTATCATGCTAGGATTAACAGGAAAAAGCAAAAAATTTCAGAATTGCACCTTGCAATGTGGAGATATTACTGTTTGTGCATTTACAATATTCATTGATTTTTGCCATTGAAAAACATGTTTTTCATATACCAGAAATGTTTGAAGCTACTGACTGAATGAAAGGAGCTGGCATCTCACTCTCTTTGAATCTTCTTTATCATGCTAGGATTAGCAGGAAAAAGCAAAAAATTTCAGAATTGCACCTTGCAATGTGGAGATATTACTGTTTGTGCATTTACAATATTCATTGATTTTTGCCATTGAAAAACATGTTTTTCATATACCAGAAATGTTTGAAGCTACTGACTGAATGAAAGGAGCTGGCATCTCACTCTCTTTGAATCTTTATCATGCTAGGATTAACAGGAAAAAGCTAAAAATTTCAGAATTGCACCGTGCAATCTGGAGATATTACTGTTTGTGCATTTACAATATTCATTGATTTTTGCCATTGAAAAACATGTTTTTCATATACCAGAAATGTTTGAAGCTACTGACTGAATGAAAGGAGCTGGCATCTCACTCTCTTTGAATCTTCTTTATCATGCTAGGATTAGCAGGAAAAAGCAAAAAATTTCAGAATTGCACCTTGCAATGTGGAGATATTACTGTTTGTGCATTTACAATATTCATTGATTTTTGCCATTGAAAAACATGTTTTTCATATACCAGAAATGTTTGAAGCTACTGACTGAATGAAAGGAGCTGGCATCTCACTCTCTTTGAATCTTCTTTATCATGCTAGGATTAACAGGAAAAAGCAAAAAATTTCAGAATTGCACCTTGCAATGTGGAGATATTACTGTTTGTGCATTTACAATATTCATTGATTTTTGCCATTGAAAAACATGTTTTTCATATACCAGAAATGTTTGAAGCTACTGACTGAATGAAAGGAGCTGGCATCTCACTCTCTTTGAATCTTCTTTATCATGCTAGGATTAGCAGGAAAAAGCAAAAAATTTCAGAATTGCACCTTGCAATGTGGAGATATTACTGTTTGTGCATTTACAATATTCATTGATTTTTGCCATTGAAAAACATGTTTTTCATATACCAGAAATGTTTGAAGCTACTGACTGAATGAAAGGAGCTGGCATCTCACTCTCTTTGAATCTTCTTTATCATGCTAGGATTAGCAGGAAAAAGCAAAAAATTTCAGAATTGCACCTTGCAATGTGGAGATATTACTGTTTGTGCATTTACAATATTCATTGATTTTTGCCATTGAAAAACATGTTTTTCATATACCAGAAATGTTTGAAGCTACTGACTGAATGAAAGGAGCTGGCATCTCACTCTCTTTGAATCTTCTTTATCATGCTAGGATTAGCAGGAAAAAGCAAAAAATTTCAGAATTGCACCTTGCAATGTGGAGATATTACTGTTTGTGCATTTACAATATTCATTGATTTTTGCCATTGAAAAACATGTTTTTCATATACCAGAAATGTTTGAAGCTACTGACTGAATGAAAGGAGCTGGCATCTCACTCTCTTTGAATCTTCTTTATCATGCAAGGATTAGCAGGAAAAAGCAAAAAATTTCAGAATTGCACCTTGCAATGTGGAGATATTACTGTTTGTGCATTTACAATATTCATTGATTTTTGCCATTGAAAAACATGTTTTTCATATACCAGAAATGTTTGAAGCTACTGACTGAATGAAAGGAGCTGGCATCTCACTCTCTTTGAATCTTCTTTATCATGCTAGGATTAACAGGAAAAAGCAAAGAATTTCAGAATTGCACCTTGCAATGTGGAGATATTACTGTTTGTGCATTTACAATATTCATTGATTTTTGCCATTGAAAAACATGTTTTTCATATACCAGAAATGTTTGAAGCTACTGACTGAATGAAAGGAGCTGGCATCTCACTCTCTGAATCTTCTTTATCATGCTAGGATTAACAGGAAAAAGCTAAAAATTTCAGAATTGCACCGTGCAATGTGGAGATATTACTGTTTGTGCATTTACAATATTCATTGATTTTTGCCATTGAAAAACATGTTTTTCATATACCAGAA
>NW_027370413.1:0-36123 GCF_046119375.1 Phyllobates terribilis | reverse complement strand
GTAGCTTCAAACATTTCTGGTATATGAAAAACATGTTTTTCAATGGCAAAAATCAATGAATATTGTAAATGCACAAACAGTAATATCTCCACATTGCAAGGTGCAATTCTGAAATTTTTTGCTTTATCCTGCTAATCCTAGCATGATAAAGAAGATTCAAAGAGAGTGAGATGCCAGCTCCTTTCATTCAGTCAGTAGCTTCAAACATTTCTGGTATATGAAAAACATGTTTTTCAATGGCAAAAATCAATGAATATTGTAAATGCACAAACAGTAATATCTCCACATTGCAAGGTGCAATTCTGAAATTTTTTGCTTTTTCCTGCTAATCCTAGCATGATAAAGAAGATTCAAAGAGAGTGAGATGCCAGCTCCTTTCATTCAGTCAGTAGCTTCAAACATTTCTGGTATATGAAAAACATGTTTTTCAATGGCAAAAATCAATGAATATTGTAAATGCACAAACAGTAATATCTCTACATTGCACGGTGCAATTCTGAAATTTTTAGCTTTTTCCTGTTAATCCTAGCATGATAAAGAAGATTCAAAGAGAGTGAGATGCCAGCTCCTTTCATTCAGTCAGTAGCTTCAAACATTTCTGGTATATGAAAAACATGTTTTTCAATGGCAAAAATCAATGAATATTGTAAATGCACAAACAGTAATATCTCCACATTGCACGGTGCAATTCTGAAATTTTTAGCTTTTTCCTGTTAATCCTAGCATGATAAAGAAGATTCAAAGAGAGTGAGATGCCAGCTCCTTTCATTCAGTCAGTAGCTTCAAACATTTCTGGACGTTTTTCAATGGCAAAAATTAATGAATATTGTAAATGCACAAACAGTAATATCTCCACATTGCAAGGTGCAATTCTGAAATTTTTTGCTTTTTCCTGTTAATCCTAGCATGATAAAGAAGATTCAAAGAGAGTGAGATGCCAGCTCCTTTCATTCAGTCAGTAGCTTCAAACATTTCTGGTATATGAAAAACATGTTTTTCAATGGCAAAAATCAATGAATATTGTAAATGCACAAACAGTAATATCTCCACATTGCAAGGTGCAATTCTGAAATTTTTTGCTTTTTCCTGTTAATCCTAGCATGATAAAGAAGATTCAAAGAGAGTGAGATGCCAGCTCCTTTCATTCAGTCAGTAGCTTCAAACATTTCTGGTATATGAAAAACATGTTTTTCAATGGCAAAAATCAATGAATATTGTAAATGCACAAACAGTAATATCTCCACATTGCAAGGTGCAATTCTGAAATTTTTTGCTTTTTCCTGCTAATCCTAGCATGATAAAGAAGATTCAAAGAGAGTGAGATGCCAGCTCCTTTCATTCAGTCAGTAGCTTCAAACATTTCTGGTATATGAAAAACATGTTTTTCAATGGCAAAAATCAATGAATATTGTAAATGCACAAACAGTAATATCTCCACATTGCACGGTGCAATTCTGAAATTTTTAGCTTTTTCCTGTTAATCCTAGCATGATAAAGAAGATTCAAAGAGAGTGAGATGCCAGCTCCTTTCATTCAGTCAGTAGCTTCAAACATTTCTGGTATATGAAAAACATGTTTTTCAATGGCAAAAATCAATGAATATTGTAAATGCACAAACAGTAATATCTCCACATTGCAAGGTGCAATTCTGAAATTGTTTGCTTTTTCCTGCTAATCCTAGCATGATAAAGAAGATTCAAAGAGTGAGATGCCAGCTCCTTTCATTCAGTCAGTAGCTTCAAACATTTCTGGTATATGAAAAACATGTTTTTCAATGGCAAAAATCAATGAATATTGTAAATGCACAAACAGTAATATCTCCACATTGCAAGGTGCAATTCTGAAATTTTTTGCTTTTTCCTGCTAATCCTAGCATGATAAAGAAGATTCAAAGAGAGTGAGATGCCAGCTCCTTTCATTCAGTCAGTAGCTTCAAACATTTCTGGACGTTTTTCAATGGCAAAAATCAATGAATATTGTAAATGCACAAACAGTAATATCTCCACATTGCAAGGTGCAATTCTGAAATTTTTTGCTTTTTCCTGTTAATCCTAGCATGATAAAGAAGATTCAAAGAGAGTGAGATGCCAGCTCCTTTCATTCAGTCAGTAGCTTCAAACATTTCTGGTATATGAAAAACATGTTTTTCAATGGCAAAAATCAATGAATATTGTAAATGCACAAACAGTAATATCTCCACATTGCAAGGTGCAATTCTGAAATTTTTTGCTTTATCCTGCTAATCCTAGCATGATAAAGAAGATTCAAAGAGAGTGAGATGCCAGCTCCTTTCATTCAGTCAATAGCTTCAAACATTTCTGGTATATGAAAAACATGTTTTTCAATGGCAAAAATCAATGAATATTGTAAATGCACAAACAATAATATCTCCACATTGCAAGGTGCAATTCGGAAATTTTTTGCTTTTTCCTGCTAATCCTAGCATGATAAAGAAGATTCAAAGAGAGTGAGATGCCAGCTCCTTTCATTCAGTCAGTAGCTTCAAACATTTCTGGTATATGAATAACATGATGTTTTTCAATGGCAAAAATCAATGAATATTGTAAATGCACAAACAGTAATATCTCCACATTGCAAGGTGCAATTCTGAAATTTTTTGCTTTTTCCTGCTAATCCTAGCATGATAAAGAAGATTCAAAGAGAGTGAGATGCCAGCTCCTTTCATTCAGTCAGTAGCTTCAAACATTTCTGGACGTTTTTCAATGGCAAAAATCAATGAATATTGTAAATGCACAAACAGTAATATCTCCACATTGCAAGGTGCAATTCTGAAATTTTTTGCTTTTTCCTGCTAATCCTAGCATGATAAAGAAGATTCAAAGAGAGTGAGATGCCAGCTCCTTTCATTCAGTCAGTAGCTTCAAACATTTCTGGACGTTTTTCAATGGCAAAAATCAATGAATATTGTAAATGCACAAACAGTAATATCTCCACATTGCAAGGTGCAATTCTGAAATTTTTTGCTTTTTCCTGTTAATCCTAGCATGATAAAGAAGATTCAAAGAGAGTGAGATGCCAGCTCCTTTCATTCAGTCAGTAGCTTCAAACATTTCTGGTATATGAAAAACATGTTTTTCAATGGCAAAAATCAATGAATATTGTAAATGCACAAACAGTAATATCTCCACATTGCAAGGTGCAATTCTGAAATTTTTTGCTTTATCCTGCTAATCATAGCATGATAAAGAAGATTCAAAGAGAGTGAGATGCCAGCTCCTTTCATTCAGTCAGTAGCTTCAAACATTTCTGGTATATGAAAAACATGTTTTTCAATGGCAAAAATCAATGAATATTGTAAATGCACAAACAGTAATATCTCCACATTGCAAGGTGCAATTCTGAAATTTTTTGCTTTTTCCTGCTAATCCTAGCATGATAAAGAAGATTCAAAGAGAGTGAGATGCCAGCTCCTTTCATTCAGTCAGTAGCTTCAAACATTTCTGGTATATGAAAAACATGTTTTTCAATGGCAAAAATCAATGAATATTGTAAATGCACAAACAGTAATATCTCCACATTGCACGGTGCAATTCTGAAATTTTTAGCTTTTTCCTGTTAATCCTAGCATGATAAAGAAGATTCAAAGAGAGTGAGATGCCAGCTCCTTTCATTCAGTCAGTAGCTTCAAACATTTCTGGTATATGAAAAACATGTTTTTCAATGGCAAAAATCAATGAATATTGTAAATGCACAAACAGTAATATCTCCACATTGCAAGGTGCAATTCTGAAATTTTTTGCTTTTTCCTGTTAATCCTAGCATGATAAAGAAGATTCAAAGAGAGTGAGATGCCAGCTCCTTTCATTCAGTCAGTAGCTTCAAACATTTCTGGTATATGAAAAACATGTTTTTCAATGGCAAAAATCAATGAATATTGTAAATGCACAAACAGTAATATCTCCACATTGCAAGGTGCAATTCTGAAATTTTTTTCTTTTTCCTGCTAATCCTAGCATGATAAAGAAGATTCAAAGAGAGTGAGATGCCAGCTCCTTTCATTCAGTCAGTAGCTTCAAACATTTCTGGACGTTTTTCAATGGCAAAAATCAATGAATATTGTAAATGCACAAACAGTAATATCTCCACATTGCAAGGTGCAATTCTGAAATTTTTTGCTTTTTCCTGCTAATCCTAGCATGATAAAGAAGATTCAAAGAGAGTGAGATGCCAGCTCCTTTCATTCAGTCAGTAGCTTCAAACATTTCTGGTATATGAAAAACATGTTTTTCAATGGCAAAAATCAATGAATATTGTAAATGCACAAACAGTAATATCTCCACATTGCAAGGTGCAATTCTGAAATTGTTTGCTTTTTCCTGCTAATCCTAGCATGATAAAGAAGATTCAAAGAGTGAGATGCCAGCTCCTTTCATTCAGTCAGTAGCTTCAAACATTTCTGGTATATGAAAAACATGTTTTTCAATGGCAAAAATCAATGAATATTGTAAATGCACAAACAGTAATATCTCCACATTGCAAGGTGCAATTCTGAAATTTTTTGCTTTTTCCTGCTAATCCTAGCATGATAAAGAAGATTCAAAGAGAGTGAGATGCCAGCTCCTTTCATTCAGTCAGTAGCTTCAAACATTTCTGGACGTTTTTCAATGGCAAAAATCAATGAATATTGTAAATGCACAAACAGTAATATCTCCACATTGCAAGGTGCAATTCTGAAATTTTTTGCTTTTTCCTGTTAATCCTAGCATGATAAAGAAGATTCAAAGAGAGTGAGATGCCAGCTCCTTTCATTCAGTCAGTAGCTTCAAACATTTCTGGTATATGAAAAACATGTTTTTCAATGGCAAAAATCAATGAATATTGTAAATGCACAAACAGTAATATCTCCACATTGCAAGGTGCAATTCTGAAATTTTTTGCTTTATCCTGCTAATCCTAGCATGATAAAGAAGATTCAAAGAGAGTGAGATGCCAGCTCCTTTCATTCAGTCAGTAGCTTCAAACATTTCTGGTATATGAAAAACATGTTTTTCAATGGCAAAAATCAATGAATATTGTAAATGCACAAACAGTAATATCTCCACATTGCAAGGTGCAATTCGGAAATTTTTTGCTTTTTCCTGCTAATCCTAGCATGATAAAGAAGATTCAAAGAGAGTGAGATGCCAGCTCCTTTCATTCAGTCAGTAGCTTCAAACATTTCTGGTATATGAATAACATGATGTTTTTCAATGGCAAAAATCAATGAATATTGTAAATGCACAAACAGTAATATCTCCACATTGCAAGGTGCAATTCTGAAATTTTTTGCTTTTTCCTGCTAATCCTAGCATGATAAAGAAGATTCAAAGAGAGTGAGATGCCAGCTCCTTTCATTCAGTCAGTAGCTTCAAACATTTCTGGACGTTTTTCAATGGCAAAAATCAATGAATATTGTAAATGCACAAACAGTAATATCTCCACATTGCAAGGTGCAATTCTGAAATTTTTTGCTTTTTCCTGCTAATCCTAGCATGATAAAGAAGATTCAAAGAGAGTGAGATGCCAGCTCCTTTCATTCAGTCAGTAGCTTCAAACATTTCTGGACGTTTTTCAATGGCAAAAATCAATGAATATTGTAAATGCACAAACAGTAATATCTCCACATTGCAAGGTGCAATTCTGAAATTTTTTGCTTTTTCCTGTTAATCCTAGCATGATAAAGAAGATTCAAAGAGAGTGAGATGCCAGCTCCTTTCATTCAGTCAGTAGCTTCAAACATTTCTGGTATATGAAAAACATGTTTTTCAATGGCAAAAATCAATGAATATTGTAAATGCACAAACAGTAATATCTCCACATTGCAAGGTGCAATTCTGAAATTTTTTGCTTTATCCTGCTAATCCTAGCATGATAAAGAAGATTCAAAGAGAGTGAGATGCCAGCTCCTTTCATTCAGTCAGTAGCTTCAAACATTTCTGGTATATGAAAAACATGTTTTTCAATGGCAAAAATCAATGAATATTGTAAATGCACAAACAGTAATATCTCCACATTGCAAGGTGCAATTCTGAAATTTTTTGCTTTTTCCTGCTAATCCTAGCATGATAAAGTAGATTCAAAGAGAGTGAGATGCCAGCTCCTTTCATTCAGTCAGTAGCTTCAAACATTTCTGGTATATGAAAAACATGTTTTTCAATGGCAAAAATCAATGAATATTGTAAATGCACAAACAGTAATATCTCTACATTGCACGGTGCAATTCTGAAATTTTTAGCTTTTTCCTGTTAATCCTAGCATGATAAAGAAGATTCAAAGAGAGTGAGATGCCAGCTCCTTTCATTCAGTCAGTAGCTTCAAACATTTCTGGTATATGAAAAACATGTTTTTCAATGGCAAAAATCAATGAATATTGTAAATGCACAAACAGTAATATCTCCACATTGCACGGTGCAATTCTGAAATTTTTAGCTTTTTCCTGTTAATCCTAGCATGATAAAGAAGATTCAAAGAGAGTGAGATGCCAGCTCCTTTCATTCAGTCAGTAGCTTCAAACATTTCTGGACGTTTTTCAATGGCAAAAATTAATGAATATTGTAAATGCACAAACAGTAATATCTCCACATTGCAAGGTGCAATTCTGAAATTTTTTGCTTTTTCCTGTTAATCCTAGCATGATAAAGAAGATTCAAAGAGAGTGAGATGCCAGCTCCTTTCATTCAGTCAGTAGCTTCAAACATTTCTGGTATATGAAAAACATGTTTTTCAATGGCAAAAATCAATGAATATTGTAAATGCACAAACAGTAATATCTCCACATTGCAAGGTGCAATTCTGAAATTTTTTGCTTTTTCCTGTTAATCCTAGCATGATAAAGAAGATTCAAAGAGAGTGAGATGCCAGCTCCTTTCATTCAGTCAGTAGCTTCAAACATTTCTGGTATATGAAAAACATGTTTTTCAATGGCAAAAATCAATGAATATTGTAAATGCACAAACAGTAATATCTCCACATTGCAAGGTGCAATTCTGAAATTTTTTGCTTTTTCCTGCTAATCCTAGCATGATAAAGAAGATTCAAAGAGAGTGAGATGCCAGCTCCTTTCATTCAGTCAGTAGCTTCAAACATTTCTGGTATATGAAAAACATGTTTTTCAATGGCAAAAATCAATGAATATTGTAAATGCACAAACAGTAATATCTCCACATTGCACGGTGCAATTCTGAAATTTTTAGCTTTTTCCTGTTAATCCTAGCATGATAAAGAAGATTCAAAGAGAGTGAGATGCCAGCTCCTTTCATTCAGTCAGTAGCTTCAAACATTTCTGGTATATGAAAAACATGTTTTTCAATGGCAAAAATCAATGAATATTGTAAATGCACAAACAGTAATATCTCCACATTGCAAGGTGCAATTCTGAAATTGTTTGCTTTTTCCTGCTAATCCTAGCATGATAAAGAAGATTCAAAGAGTGAGATGCCAGCTCCTTTCATTCAGTCAGTAGCTTCAAACATTTCTGGTATATGAAAAACATGTTTTTCAATGGCAAAAATCAATGAATATTGTAAATGCACAAACAGTAATATCTCCACATTGCAAGGTGCAATTCTGAAATTTTTTGCTTTTTCCTGCTAATCCTAGCATGATAAAGAAGATTCAAAGAGAGTGAGATGCCAGCTCCTTTCATTCACTCAGTAGCTTCAAACATTTCTGGACGTTTTTCAATGGCAAAAATCAATGAATATTGTAAATGCACAAACAGTAATATCTCCACATTGCAAGGTGCAATTCTGAAATTTTTTGCTTTTTCCTGTTAATCCTAGCATGATAAAGAAGATTCAAAGAGAGTGAGATGCCAGCTCCTTTCATTCAGTCAGTAGCTTCAAACATTTCTGGTATATGAAAAACATGTTTTTCAATGGCAAAAATCAATGAATATTGTAAATGCACAAACAGTAATATCTCCACATTGCAAGGTGCAATTCTGAAATTTTTTGCTTTATCCTGCTAATCCTAGCATGATAAAGAAGATTCAAAGAGAGTGAGATGCCAGCTCCTTTCATTCAGTCAGTAGCTTCAAACATTTCTGGTATATGAAAAACATGTTTTTCAATGGCAAAAATCAATGAATATTGTAAATGCACAAACAATAATATCTCCACATTGCAAGGTGCAATTCGGAAATTTTTTGCTTTTTCCTGCTAATCCTAGCATGATAAAGAAGATTCAAAGAGAGTGAGATGCCAGCTCCTTTCATTCAGTCAGTAGCTTCAAACATTTCTGGTATATGAATAACATGATGTTTTTCAATGGCAAAAATCAATGAATATTGTAAATGCACAAACAGTAATATCTCCACATTGCAAGGTGCAATTCTGAAATTTTTTGCTTTTTCCTGCTAATCCTAGCATGATAAAGAAGATTCAAAGAGAGTGAGATGCCAGCTCCTTTCATTCAGTCAGTAGCTTCAAACATTTCTGGACGTTTTTCAATGGCAAAAATCAATGAATATTGTAAATGCACAAACAGTAATATCTCCACATTGCAAGGTGCAATTCTGAAATTTTTTGCTTTTTCCTGCTAATCCTAGCATGATAAAGAAGATTCAAAGAGAGTGAGATGCCAGCTCCTTTCATTCAGTCAGTAGCTTCAAACATTTCTGGACGTTTTTCAATGGCAAAAATCAATGAATATTGTAAATGCACAAACAGTAATATCTCCACATTGCAAGGTGCAATTCTGAAATTTTTTGCTTTTCCCTGTTAATCCTAGCATGATAAAGAAGATTCAAAGAGAGTGAGATGCCAGCTCCTTTCATTCAGTCAGTAGCTTCAAACATTTCTGGTATATGAAAAACATGTTTTTCAATGGCAAAAATCAATGAATATTGTAAATGCACAAACAGTAATATCTCCACATTGCAAGGTGCAATTCTGAAATTTTTTGCTTTATCCTGCTAATCCTAGCATGATAAAGAAGATTCAAAGAGAGTGAGATGCCAGCTCCTTTCATTCAGTCAGTAGCTTCAAACATTTCTGGTATATGAAAAACATGTTTTTCAATGGCAAAAATCAATGAATATTGTAAATGCACAAACAGTAATATCTCCACATTGCAAGGTGCAATTCTGAAATTTTTTGCTTTTTCCTGCTAATCCTAGCATGATAAAGAAGATTCAAAGAGAGTGAGATGCCAGCTCCTTTCATTCAGTCAGTAGCTTCAAACATTTCTGGTATATGAAAAACATGTTTTTCAATGGCAAAAATCAATGAATATTGTAAATGCACAAACAGTAATATCTCCACATTGCACGGTGCAATTCTGAAATTTTTAGCTTTTTCCTGTTAATACTAGCATGATAAAGAAGATTCAAAGAGAGTGAGATGCCAGCTCCTTTCATTCAGTCAGTAGCTTCAAACATTTCTGGTATATGAAAAACATGTTTTTCAATGGCAAAAATCAATGAATATTGTAAATGCACAAACAGTAATATCTCCACATTGCAAGGTGCAATTCTGAAATTTTTTGCTTTTTCCTGTTAATCCTAGCATGATAAAGAAGATTCAAAGAGAGTGAGATGCCAGCTCCTTTCATTCAGTCAGTAGCTTCAAACATTTCTGGTATATGAAAAACATGTTTTTCAATGGCAAAAATCAATGAATATTGTAAATGCACAAACAGTAATATCTCCACATTGCAAGGTGCAATTCTGAAATTTTTTTCTTTTTCCTGCTAATCCTAGCATGATAAAGAAGATTCATAGAGAGTGAGATGCCAGCTCCTTTCATTCAGTCAGTAGCTTCAAACATTTCTGGTATATGAAAAACATGTTTTTCAATGGCAAAAATCAATGAATATTGTAAATGCACAAACAGTAATATCTCCACATTGCACGGTGCAATTCTGAAATTTTTAGCTTTTTCCTGTTAATCCTAGCATGATAAAGAAGATTCAAAGAGAGTGAGATGCCAGCTCCTTTCATTCAGTCAGTAGCTTCAAACATTTCTGGTATATGAAAAACATGTTTTTCAATGGCAAAAATCAATGAATATTGTAAATGCACAAACAGTAATATCTCCACATTGCAAGGTGCAATTCTGAAATTTTTTGCTTTTTCCTGCTAATCCTAGCATGATAAAGAAGATTCAAAGAGAGTGAGATGCCAGCTCCTTTCATTCAGTCAGTAGCTTCAAACATTTCTGGTATATGAAAAACATGTTTTTCAATGGCAAAAATCAATGAATATTGTAAATGCACAAACAGTAATATCTCCACATTGCACGGTGCAATTCTGAAATTTTTAGATTTTTCCTGTTAATCCTAGCATGATAAAGAAGATTCAAAGAGAGTGAGATGCCAGCTCCTTTCATTCAGTCAGTAGCTTCAAACATTTCTGGACGTTTTTCAACGGCAAAAATCAATGAATATTGTAAATGCACAAACAGTAATATCTCCACATTGCAAGGTGCAATTCTGAAATTTTTTGCTTTTTCCTGTTAATCCTAGCATGATAAAGAAGATTCAAAGAGAGTGAGATGCCAGCTCCTTTCATTCAGTCAGTAGCTTCAAACATTTCTGGTATATGAAAAACATGTTTTTCAATGGCAAAAATCAATGAATATTGTAAATGCACAAACAGTAATATCTCCACATTGCAAGGTGCAATTCTGAAATTTTTTGCTTTTTCCTGTTAATCCTAGCATGATAAAGAAGATTCAAAGAGAGTGAGATGCCAGCTCCTTTCATTCAGTCAGTAGCTTCAAACATTTCTGGTATATGAAAAACATGTTTTTCAATGGCAAAAATCAATGAATATTGTAAATGCACAAACAGTAATATCTCCACATTGCAAGGTGCAATTCTGAAATTTTTTGCTTTTTCCTGCTAATCCTAGCATGATAAAGAAGATTCAAAGAGAGTGAGATGCCAGCTCCTTTCATTCAGTCAGTAGCTTCAAACATTTCTGGTATATGAAAAACATGTTTTTCAATGGCAAAAATCAATGAATATTGAAAATGCACAAACAGTAATATCTCCACATTGCACGGTGCAATTCTGAAATTTTTAGCTTTTTCCTGTTAATCCTAGCATGATAAAGAAGATTCAAAGAGAGTGAGATGCCAGCTCCTTTCATTCAGTCAGTAGCTTCAAACATTTCTGGTATATGAAAAACATGTTTTTCAATGGCAAAAATCAATGAATATTGTAAATGCACAAACAGTAATATCTCCACATTGCAAGGTGCAATTCTGAAATTGTTTGCTTTTTCCTGCTAATCCTAGCATGATAAAGAAGATTCAAAGAGAGTGAGATGCCAGCTCCTTTCATTCAGTCAGTAGCTTCAAACATTTCTGGTATATGAAAAACATGTTTTTCAATGGCAAAAATCAATGAATATTGTAAATGCACAAACAGTAATATCTCCACATTGCACGGTGCAATTCTGAAATTTTTAGCTTTTTCCTGTTAATCCTAGCATGATAAAGAAGATTCAAAGAGAGTGAGATGCCAGCTCCTTTCATTCAGTCAGTAGCTTCAAACATTTCTGGTATATGAAAAACATGTTTTTCAATGGCAAAAATCAATGAATATTGTAAATGCACAAACAATAATATCTCCACATTGCAAGGTGCAATTCTGAAATTTTTAGCTTTTTCCTGTTAATCCTAGCATGATAAAGAAGATTCAAAGAGAGTGAGATGCCAGCTCCTTTCATTCAGTCAGTAGCTTCAAACATTTCTGGTATATGAAAAACATGTTTTTCAATGGCAAAAATCAATGAATATTGTAAATGCACAAACAGTAATATCTCCACATTGCAAGGTGCAATTCTGAAATTTTTTGCTTTTTCCTGCTAATCCTAGCATGATAAAGATTCAAAGAGAGTGAGATGCCAGCTCCTTTCATTCAGTCAGTAGCTTCAAACATTTCTGGTATATGAAAAACATGTTTTTCAATGGCAAAAATCAATGAATATTGTAAATGCACAAACAGTAATATCTCCACATTGCACGGTGCAATTCTGAAATTTTTAGCTTTTTCCTGTTAATCCTAGCATGATAAAGAAGATTCAAAGAGAGTGAGATGCCAGCTCCTTTCATTCAGTCAGTAGCTTCAAACATTTCTGGACGTTTTTCAATGGCAAAAATCAATGAATATTGTAAATGCACAAACAGTAATATCTCCACATTGCAAGGTGCAATTCTGAAATTTTTTGCTTTTTCCTGTTAATCCTTGCATGATAAAGAAGATTCAAAGAGAGTGAGATGCCAGCTCCTTTCATTCAGTCAGTAGCTTCAAACATTTCTGGTATATGAAAAACATGTTTTTCAATGGCAAAAATCAATGAATATTGTAAATGCACAAACAGTAATATCTCCACATTGCAAGGTGCAATTCTGAAATTTTTTGCTTTTTCCTGTTAATCCTAGCATGATAAAGAAGATTCAAAGAGAGTGAGATGCCAGCTCCTTTCATTCAGTCAGTAGCTTCAAACATTTCTGGTATATGAAAAACATGTTTTTCAATGGCAAAAATCAATGAATATTGTAAATGCACAAACAGTAATATCTCCACATTGCAAGGTGCAATTCTGAAATTTTTTGCTTTTTCCTGCTAATCCTAGCATGATAAAGAAGATTCAAAGAGAGTGAGATGCCAGCTCCTTTCATTCAGTCAGTAGCTTCAAACATTTCTGGTATATGAAAAACATGTTTTTCAATGGCAAAAATCAATGAATATTGTAAATGCACAAACAGTAATATCTCCACATTGCACGGTGCAATTCTGAAATTTTTAGCTTTTTCCTGTTAATCCTAGCATGATAAAGAAGATTCAAAGAGAGTGAGATGCCAGCTCCTTTCATTCAGTCAGTAGCTTCAAACATTTCTGGTATATGAAAAACATGTCTTTCAATGGCAAAAATCAATGAATATTGTAAATGCACAAACAGTAATATCTCCACATTGCAAGGTGCAATTCTGAAATTGTTTGCTTTTTCCTGCTAATCCTAGCATGATAAAGAAGATTCAAAGAGAGTGAGATGCCAGCTCCTTTCATTCAGTCAGTAGCTTCAAACATTTCTGGTATATGAAAAACATGTTTTTCAATGGCAAAAATCAATGAATATTGTAAATGCACAAACAGTAATATCTCCACATTGCACGGTGCAATTCTGAAATTTTTAGCTTTTTCCTGTTAATCCTAGCATGATAAAGAAGATTCAAAGAGAGTGAGATGCCAGCTCCTTTCATTCAGTCAGTAGCTTCAAACATTTCTGGTATATGAAAAACATGTTTTTCAATGGCAAAAATCAATGAATATTGTAAATGCACAAACAGTAATATCTCCACATTGCAAGGTGCAATTCTGAAATTTTTAGCTTTTTCCTGTTAATCCTAGCATGATAAAGAAGATTCAAAGAGAGTGAGATGCCAGCTCCTTTCATTCAGTCAGTAGCTTCAAACATTTCTGGTATATGAAAAACATGTTTTTCAATGGCAAAAATCAATGAATATTGTAAATGCACAAACAGTAATATCTCCACATTGCAAGGTGCAATTCTGAAATTTTTTGCTTTTTCCTGCTAATCCTAGCATGATAAAGATTCAAAGAGAGTGAGATGCCAGCTCCTTTCATTCAGTCAGTAGCTTCAAACATTTCTGGTATATGAAAAACATGTTTTTCAATGGCAAAAATCAATGAATATTGTAAATGCACAAACAGTAATATCTCCACATTGCACGGTGCAATTCTGAAATTTTTAGCTTTTTCCTGTTAATCCTAGCATGATAAAGAAGATTCAAAGAGAGTGAGATGCCAGCTCCTTTCATTCAGTCAGTAGCTTCAAACATTTCTGGTATATGAAAAACATGTTTTTCAATGGCAAAAATCAATGAATATTGTAAATGCACAAACAGTAATATCTCCACATTGCAAGGTGCAATTCTGAAATTTTTTGCTTTTTCCTGCTAATCCTAGCATGATAAAGAAGATTCAAAGAGAGTGCGATGCCAGCTCCTTTCATTCAGTCAGTAGCTTCAAACATTTCTGGTATATGAAAAACATGTTTTTCAATGGCAAAAATCAATGAATATTGTAAATGCACAAACGGTAATATCTCCACATTGCAAGGTGCAATTCTGAAACTTTTAGCTTTTTCCTGTTAATCCTAGCATGATAAAGAAGATTCAAAGAGAGTGAGATGCCAGCTCCTTTCATTCAGTCAGTAGCTTCAAACATTTCTGGTATATGAAAAACATGTTTTTCAATGGCAAAAATCAATGAATATTGTAAATGCACAAACAGTAATATCTCCACATTGCAAGGTGCAATTCTGAAATTTTTTGCTTTTTCCTGCTAATCCTAGCATGATAAAGATTCAAAGAGAGTGAGATGCCAGCTCCTTTCATTCAGTCAGTAGCTTCAAACATTTCTGGTATATGAAAAACATGTTTTTCAATGGCAAAAATCAATGAATATTGTAAATGCACAAACAGTAATATCTCCACATTGCACGGTGCAATTCTGAAATTTTTAGCTTTTTCCTGTTAATCCTAGCATGATAAAGAAGATTCAAAGAGAGTGAGATGCCAGCTCCTTTCATTCAGTCAGTAGCTTCAAACATTTCTGGTATATGAAAAACATGTTTTTCAATGGCAAAAATCAATGAATATTGTAAATGCACAAACAGTAATATCTCCACATTGCAAGGTGCAATTCTGAAATTTTTTGCTTTTTCCTGCTAATCCTAGCATGATAAAGAAGATTCAAAGAGAGTGCGATGCCAGCTCCTTTCATTCAGTCAGTAGCTTCAAACATTTCTGGTATATGAAAAACATGTTTTTCAATGGCAAAAATCAATGAATATTGTAAATGCACAAACAGTAATATCTCCACATTGCACGGTGCAATTCTGAAATTTTTAGCTTTTTCCTGTTAATCCTAGCATGATAAAGAAGATTCAAAGAGAGTGAGATGCCAGCTCCTTTCATTCAGTCAGTAGCTTCAAACATTTCTGGTATATGAAAAACATGTTTTTCAATGGCAAAAATCAATGAATATTGTAAATGCACAAACAGTAATATCTCCACATTGCAAGGTGCAATTCTGAAATTTTTTTCTTTTTCCTGCTAATCCTAGCATGATAAAGAAGATTCATAGAGAGTGAGATGCCAGCTCCTTTCATTCAGTCAGTAGCTTCAAACATTTCTGGTATATGAAAAACATGTTTTTCAATGGCAAAAATCAATGAATATTGTAAATGCACAAACAGTAATATCTCCACATTGCACGGTGCAATTCTGAAATTTTTAGCTTTTTCCTGTTAATCCTAGCATGATAAAGAAGATTCAAAGAGAGTGAGATGCCAGCTCCTTTCATTCAGTCAGTAGCTTCAAACATTTCTGGTATATGAAAAACATGTTTTTCAATGGCAAAAATCAATGAATATTGTAAATGCACAAACAGTAATATCTCCACATTGCAAGGTGCAATTCTGAAATTTTTTGCTTTTTCCTGCTAATCCTAGCATGATAAAGAAGATTCAAAGAGAGTGAGATGCCAGCTCCTTTCATTCAGTCAGTAGCTTCAAACATTTCTGGTATATGAAAAACATGTTTTTCAATGGCAAAAATCAATGAATATTGTAAATGCACAAACAGTAATATCTCCACATTGCACGGTGCAATTCTGAAATTTTTAGATTTTTCCTGTTAATCCTAGCATGATAAAGAAGATTCAAAGAGAGTGAGATGCCAGCTCCTTTCATTCAGTCAGTAGCTTCAAACATTTCTGGACGTTTTTCAACGGCAAAAATCAATGAATATTGTAAATGCACAAACAGTAATATCTCCACATTGCAAGGTGCAATTCTGAAATTTTTTGCTTTTTCCTGTTAATCCTAGCATGATAAAGAAGATTCAAAGAGAGTGAGATGCCAGCTCCTTTCATTCAGTCAGTAGCTTCAAACATTTCTGGTATATGAAAAACATGTTTTTCAATGGCAAAAATCAATGAATATTGTAAATGCACAAACAGTAATATCTCCACATTGCAAGGTGCAATTCTGAAATTTTTTGCTTTTTCCTGTTAATCCTAGCATGATAAAGAAGATTCAAAGAGAGTGAGATGCCAGCTCCTTTCATTCAGTCAGTAGCTTCAAACATTTCTGGTATATGAAAAACATGTTTTTCAATGGCAAAAATCAATGAATATTGTAAATGCACAAACAGTAATATCTCCACATTGCAAGGTGCAATTCTGAAATTTTTTGCTTTTTCCTGCTAATCCTAGCATGATAAAGAAGATTCAAAGAGAGTGAGATGCCAGCTCCTTTCATTCAGTCAGTAGCTTCAAACATTTCTGGTATATGAAAAACATGTTTTTCAATGGCAAAAATCAATGAATATTGAAAATGCACAAACAGTAATATCTCCACATTGCACGGTGCAATTCTGAAATTTTTAGCTTTTTCCTGTTAATCCTAGCATGATAAAGAAGATTCAAAGAGAGTGAGATGCCAGCTCCTTTCATTCAGTCAGTAGCTTCAAACATTTCTGGTATATGAAAAACATGTTTTTCAATGGCAAAAATCAATGAATATTGTAAATGCACAAACAGTAATATCTCCACATTGCAAGGTGCAATTCTGAAATTGTTTGCTTTTTCCTGCTAATCCTAGCATGATAAAGAAGATTCAAAGAGAGTGAGATGCCAGCTCCTTTCATTCAGTCAGTAGCTTCAAACATTTCTGGTATATGAAAAACATGTTTTTCAATGGCAAAAATCAATGAATATTGTAAATGCACAAACAGTAATATCTCCACATTGCACGGTGCAATTCTGAAATTTTTAGCTTTTTCCTGTTAATCCTAGCATGATAAAGAAGATTCAAAGAGAGTGAGATGCCAGCTCCTTTCATTCAGTCAGTAGCTTCAAATATTTCTGGTATATGAAAAACATGTTTTTCAATGGCAAAAATCAATGAATATTGTAAATGCACAAACAATAATATCTCCACATTGCAAGGTGCAATTCTGAAATTTTTAGCTTTTTCCTGTTAATCCTAGCATGATAAAGAAGATTCAAAGAGAGTGAGATGCCAGCTCCTTTCATTCAGTCAGTAGCTTCAAACATTTCTGGTATATGAAAAACATGTTTTTCAATGGCAAAAATCAATGAATATTGTAAATGCACAAACAGTAATATCTCCACATTGCAAGGTGCAATTCTGAAATTTTTTGCTTTTTCCTGCTAATCCTAGCATGATAAAGATTCAAAGAGAGTGAGATGCCAGCTCCTTTCATTCAGTCAGTAGCTTCAAACATTTCTGGTATATGAAAAACATGTTTTTCAATGGCAAAAATCAATGAATATTGTAAATGCACAAACAGTAATATCTCCACATTGCACGGTGCAATTCTGAAATTTTTAGCTTTTTCCTGTTAATCCTAGCATGATAAAGAAGATTCAAAGAGAGTGAGATGCCAGCTCCTTTCATTCAGTCAGTAGCTTCAAACATTTCTGGACGTTTTTCAATGGCAAAAATCAATGAATATTGTAAATGCACAAACAGTAATATCTCCACATTGCAAGGTGCAATTCTGAAATTTTTTGCTTTTTCCTGTTAATCCTTGCATGATAAAGAAGATTCAAAGAGAGTGAGATGCCAGCTCCTTTCATTCAGTCAGTAGCTTCAAACATTTCTGGTATATGAAAAACATGTTTTTCAATGGCAAAAATCAATGAATATTGTAAATGCACAAACAGTAATATCTCCACATTGCAAGGTGCAATTCTGAAATTTTTTGCTTTTTCCTGTTAATCCTAGCATGATAAAGAAGATTCAAAGAGAGTGAGATGCCAGCTCCTTTCATTCAGTCAGTAGCTTCAAACATTTCTGGTATATGAAAAACATGTTTTTCAATGGCAAAAATCAATGAATATTGTAAATGCACAAACAGTAATATCTCCACATTGCAAGGTGCAATTCTGAAATTTTTTGCTTTTTCCTGCTAATCCTAGCATGATAAAGAAGATTCAAAGAGAGTGAGATGCCAGCTCCTTTCATTCAGTCAGTAGCTTCAAACATTTCTGGTATATGAAAAACATGTTTTTCAATGGCAAAAATCAATGAATATTGTAAATGCACAAACAGTAATATCTCCACATTGCACGGTGCAATTCTGAAATTTTTAGCTTTTTCCTGTTAATCCTAGCATGATAAAGAAGATTCAAAGAGAGTGAGATGCCAGCTCCTTTCATTCAGTCAGTAGCTTCAAACATTTCTGGTATATGAAAAACATGTCTTTCAATGGCAAAAATCAATGAATATTGTAAATGCACAAACAGTAATATCTCCACATTGCAAGGTGCAATTCTGAAATTGTTTGCTTTTTCCTGCTAATCCTAGCATGATAAAGAAGATTCAAAGAGAGTGAGATGCCAGCTCCTTTCATTCAGTCAGTAGCTTCAAACATTTCTGGTATATGAAAAACATGTTTTTCAATGGCAAAAATCAATGAATATTGTAAATGCACAAACAGTAATATCTCCACATTGCACGGTGCAATTCTGAAATTTTTAGCTTTTTCCTGTTAATCCTAGCATGATAAAGAAGATTCAAAGAGAGTGAGATGCCAGCTCCTTTCATTCAGTCAGTAGCTTCAAACATTTCTGGTATATGAAAAACATGTTTTTCAATGGCAAAAATCAATGAATATTGTAAATGCACAAACAGTAATATCTCCACATTGCAAGGTGCAATTCTGAAATTTTTAGCTTTTTCCTGTTAATCCTAGCATGATAAAGAAGATTCAAAGAGAGTGAGATGCCAGCTCCTTTCATTCAGTCAGTAGCTTCAAACATTTCTGGTATATGAAAAACATGTTTTTCAATGGCAAAAATCAATGAATATTGTAAATGCACAAACAGTAATATCTCCACATTGCAAGGTGCAATTCTGAAATTTTTTGCTTTTTCCTGCTAATCCTAGCATGATAAAGATTCAAAGAGAGTGAGATGCCAGCTCCTTTCATTCAGTCAGTAGCTTCAAACATTTCTGGTATATGAAAAACATGTTTTTCAATGGCAAAAATCAATGAATATTGTAAATGCACAAACAGTAATATCTCCACATTGCACGGTGCAATTCTGAAATTTTTAGCTTTTTCCTGTTAATCCTAGCATGATAAAGAAGATTCAAAGAGAGTGAGATGCCAGCTCCTTTCATTCAGTCAGTAGCTTCAAACATTTCTGGTATATGAAAAACATGTTTTTCAATGGCAAAAATCAATGAATATTGTAAATGCACAAACAGTAATATCTCCACATTGCAAGGTGCAATTCTGAAATTTTTTGCTTTTTCCTGCTAATCCTAGCATGATAAAGAAGATTCAAAGAGAGTGCGATGCCAGCTCCTTTCATTCAGTCAGTAGCTTCAAACATTTCTGGTATATGAAAAACATGTTTTTCAATGGCAAAAATCAATGAATATTGTAAATGCACAAACAGTAATATCTCCACATTGCAAGGTGCAATTCTGAAACTTTTAGCTTTTTCCTGTTAATCCTAGCATGATAAAGAAGATTCAAAGAGAGTGAGATGCCAGCTCCTTTCATTCAGTCAGTAGCTTCAAACATTTCTGGTATATGAAAAACATGTTTTTCAATGGCAAAAATCAATGAATATTGTAAATGCACAAACAGTAATATCTCCACATTGCAAGGTGCAATTCTGAAATTTTTTGCTTTTTCCTGCTAATCCTAGCATGATAAAGATTCAAAGAGAGTGAGATGCCAGCTCCTTTCATTCAGTCAGTAGCTTCAAACATTTCTGGTATATGAAAAACATGTTTTTCAATGGCAAAAATCAATGAATATTGTAAATGCACAAACAGTAATATCTCCACATTGCACGGTGCAATTCTGAAATTTTTAGCTTTTTCCTGTTAATCCTAGCATGATAAAGAAGATTCAAAGAGAGTGAGATGCCAGCTCCTTTCATTCAGTCAGTAGCTTCAAACATTTCTGGTATATGAAAAACATGTTTTTCAATGGCAAAAATCAATGAATATTGTAAATGCACAAACAGTAATATCTCCACATTGCAAGGTGCAATTCTGAAATTTTTTGCTTTTTCCTGCTAATCCTAGCATGATAAAGAAGATTCAAAGAGAGTGCGATGCCAGCTCCTTTCATTCAGTCAGTAGCTTCAAACATTTCTGGTATATGAAAAACATGTTTTTCAATGGCAAAAATCAATGAATATTGTAAATGCACAAACAGTAATATCTCCACATTGCACGGTGCAATTCTGAAATTTTTAGCTTTTTCCTGTTAATCCTAGCATGATAAAGAAGATTCAAAGAGAGTGAGATGCCAGCTCCTTTCATTCAGTCAGTAGCTTCAAACATTTCTGGTATATGAAAAACATGTTTTTCAATGGCAAAAATCAATGAATATTGTAAATGCACAAACAGTAATATCTCCACATTGCAAGGTGCAATTCTGAATTTTTTTGCTTTTTCCTGTTAATCCTAGCATGATAAAGAAGATTCAAAGAGAGTGAGATGCCAGCTCCTTTCATTCAGTCAGTAGCTTCAAACATTTCTGGTATATGAAAAACATGTTTTTCAATGGCAAAAATCAATGAATATTGTAAATGCACAAACAGTAATATCTCCACATTGCAAGGTGCAATTCTGAAATTTTTTGCTTTTTCCTGCTAATCCTAGCATGATAAAGAAGATTCAAAGAGAGTGAGATGCCAGCTCCTTTCATTCAGTCAGTAGCTTCAAACATTTCTGGTATATGAAAAACATGTTTTTCAATGGCAAAAATCAATGAATATTGTAAATGCACAAACAGTAATATCTCCACATTGCACCGTGCAATTCTGAAATTTTTAGCTTTTTCCTGTTAATCCTAGCATGATAAAGAAGATTCAAAGAGAGTGAGATGCCAGCTCCTTTCATTCAGTCAGTAGCTTCAAACATTTCTGGTATATGAAAAACATGTTTTTCAATGGCAAAAATCAATGAATATTGTAAATGCACAAACAGTAATATCTCCACATTGCAAGGTGCAATTCTGAAATTTTTTGCTTTTTCCTGCTAATCCTAGCATGATAAAGAAGATTCAAAGAGAGTGAGATGCCAGCTCCTTTCATTCAGTCAGTAGCTTCAAACATTTCTGGTATATGAAAAACATGTTTTTCAATGGCAAAAATCAATGAATATTGTAAATGCACAAACAGTAATATCTCCACATTGCACGGTGCAATTCTGAAATTTTTAGCTTTTTCCTGTTAATCCTAGCATGATAAAGAAGATTCAAAGAGAGTGAGATGCCAGCTCCTTTCATTCAGTCAGTAGCTTCAAACATTTCTGGTATATGAAAAACATGTTTTTCAATGGCAAAAATCAATGAATATTGTAAATGCACAAACAGTAATATCTCCACATTGCAAGGTGCAATTCTGAAATTTTTTGCTTTTTCCTGTTAATCCTAGCATGATAAAGAAGATTCAAAGAGAGTGAGATGCCAGCTCCTTTCATTCAGTCAGTAGCTTCAAACATTTCTGGTATATGAAAAACATGTTTTTCAATGGCAAAAATCAATGAATATTGTAAATGCACAAACAGTAATATCTCCACATTGCAAGGTGCAATTCTGAAATTTTTTGCTTTTTCCTGCTAATCCTAGCATGATAAAGAAGATTCAAAGAGAGTGAGATGCCAGCTCCTTTCATTCAGTCAGTAGCTTCAAACATTTCTGGTATATGAAAAACATGTTTTTCAATGGCAAAAATCAATGAATATTGTAAATGCACAAACAGTAATATCTCCACATTGCACGGTGCAATTCTGAAATTTTTAGCTTTTTCCTGTTAATCCTAGCATGATAAAGAAGATTCAAAGAGAGTGAGATGCCAGCTCCTTTCATTCAGTCAGTAGCTTCAAACATTTCTGGTATATGAAAAACATGTTTTTCAATGGCAAAAATCAATGAATATTGTAAATGCACAAACAGTAATATCTCCACATTGCAAGGTGCAATTCTGAAATTTTTTGCTTTTTCCTGCTAATCCTAGCATGATAAAGAAGATTCAAAGAGAGTGAGATGCCAGCTCCTTTCATTCAGTCAGTAGCTTCAAACATTTCTGGTATATGAAAAACATGTTTTTCAATGGCAAAAATCAATGAATATTGTAAATGCACAAACAGTAATATCTCCACATTGCACGGTGCAATTCTGAAATTTTTAGCTTTTTCCTGTTAATCCTAGCATGATAAAGAAGATTCAAAGAGAGTGAGATGCCAGCTCCTTTCATTCAGTCAGTAGCTTCAAACATTTCTGGATATGAAAAAGTTTTTCAATGGCAAAAATTAATGAATATTGTAAATGCACAAACAGTAATATCTCCACATTGCAAGGTGCAATTCTGAAATTTTTTGCTTTTTCCTGCTAATCCTAGCATGATAAAGAAGATTCAAAGAGAGTGAGATGCCAGCTCCTTTCATTCAGTCAGTAGCTTCAAACATTTCTGGTATATGAAAAACATGTTTTTCAATGGCAAAAATCAATGAATATTGTAAATGCACAAACAGTAATATCTCCACATTGCACGGTGCAATTCTGAAATTTTTAGCTTTTTCCTGTTAATCCTAGCATGATAAAGAAGATTCAAAGAGAGTGAGATGCCAGCTCCTTTCATTCAGTCAGTAGCTTCAAACATTTCTGGTATATGAAAAACATGTTTTTCAATGGCAAAAATCAATGAATATTGTAAATGCACAAACAGTAATATCTCCACATTGCAAGGTGCAATTCTGAAATTTTTTGCTTTTTCCTGTTAATCCTAGCATGATAAAGAAGATTCAAAGAGAGTGAGATGCCAGCTCCTTTCATTCAGTCAGTAGCTTCAAACATTTCTGGTATATGAAAAACATGTTTTTCAATGGCAAAAATCAATGAATATTGTAAATGCACAAACAGTAATATCTCCACATTGCAAGGTGCAATTCTGAAATTTTTTGCTTTTTCCTGCTAATCCTAGCATGATAAAGAAGATTCAAAGAGAGTGAGATGCCAGCTCCTTTCATTCAGTCAGTAGCTTCAAACATTTCTGGTATATGAAAAACATGTTTTTCAATGGCAAAAATCAATGAATATTGTAAATGCACAAACAGTAATATCTCCACATTGCACGGTGCAATTCTGAAATTTTTAGCTTTTTCCTGTTAATCCTAGCATGATAAAGAAGATTCAAAGAGAGTGAGATGCCAGCTCCTTTCATTCAGTCAGTAGCTTCAAACATTTCTGGTATATGAAAAACATGTTTTTCAATGGCAAAAATCAATGAATATTGTAAATGCACAAACAGTAATATCTCCACATTGCAAGGTGCAATTCTGAAATTTTTTGCTTTTTCCTGCTAATCCTAGCATGATAAAGAAGATTCAAAGAGAATGAGATGCCAGCTCCTTTCATTCAGTCAGTAGCTTCAAACATTTCTGGTATATGAAAAACATGTTTTTCAATGGCAAAAATCAATGAATATTGTAAATGCACAAACAGTAATATCTCCACATTGCAAGGTGCAATTCTGAAATTTTTAGCTTTTTCCTGTTAATCCTAGCATGATAAAGAAGATTCAAAGAGAGTGAGATGCCAGCTCCAGTCAGTAGCTTCAAACATTTCTGGTATATGAAAAACATGTTTTTCAATGGCAAAAATCAATGAATATTGTAAATGCACAAACAGTAATATCTCCACATTGCAAGGTGCAATTCTGAAATTTTTTGCTTTTTCCTGTTAATCCTAGCATGATAAAGAAGATTCAAAGAGAGTGAGATGCCAGCTCCTTTCATTCAGTCAGTAGCTTCAAACATTTCTGGTATATGAAAAACATGTTTTTCAATGGCAAAAATCAATGAATATTGTAAATGCACAAACAGTAATATCTCCACATTGCACGGTGCAATTCTGAAATTTTTAGCGTTTTCCTGTTAATCCTAGCATGATAAAGAAGATTCAAAGAGAGTGAGATGCCAGCTCCTTTCATTCAGTCAGTAGCTTCAAACATTTCTGGTATATGAAAAACATGTTTTTCAATGGCAAAAATCAATGAATATTGTAAATGCACAAACAGTAATATCTCCACATTGCAAGGTGCAATTCTGAAATTTTTTGCTTTTTCCTGCTAATCCTAGCATGATAAAGAAGATTCAAAGAGAGTGAGATGCCAGCTCCTTTCATTCAGTCAGTAGCTTCAAACATTTCTGGTATATGAAAAACATGTTTTTCAATGGCAAAAATCAATGAATATTGTAAATGCACAAACAGTAATATCTCCACATTGCAAGGTGCAATTCTGAAATTTTTTGCTTTTTCCTGCTAATCCTAGCATGATAAAGAAGATTCAAAGAGAGTGAGATGCCAGCTCCTTTCATTCAGTCAGTAGCTTCAAACATTTCTGGTATATGAAAAACATGTTTTTCAATGGCAAAAATCAATGAATATTGTAAATGCACAAACAGTAATATCTCCACATTGCACGGCGCAATTCTGAAATTTTTAGCTTTTTCCTGTTAATCCTAGCATGATAAAGAAGATTCAAAGAGAGTGAGATGCCAGCTCCTTTCATTCAGTCAGTAGCTTCAAACATTTCTGGTATATGAAAAACATGTTTTTCAATGGCAAAAATCAATGAATATTGTAAATGCACAAACAGTAATATCTCCACATTGCAAGGTGCAATTCTGAAATTTTTTGCTTTTTCCTGTTAATCCTAGCATGATAAAGAAGATTCAAAGAGAGTGAGATGCCAGCTCCTTTCATTCAGTCAGTAGCTTCAAACATTTCTGGTATATGAAAAACATGTTTTTCAATGGCAAAAATCAATGAATATTGTAAATGCACAAACAGTAATATCTCCACATTGCAAGGTGCAATTCTGAAATTTTTTGCTTTTTCCTGCTAATCCTAGCATGTTAAAGAAGATTCAAAGAGAGTGAGATGCCAGCTCCTTTCATTCAGTCAGTAGCTTCAAACATTTCTGGTATATGAAAAACATGTTTTTCAATGGCAAAAATCAATGAATATTGTAAATGCACAAACAGTAATATCTCCACATTGCACGGTGCAATTCTGAAATTTTTAGCTTTTTCCTGTTAATCCTAGCATGATAAAGAAGATTCAAAGAGAGTGAGATGCCAGCTCCTTTCATTCAGTCAGTAGCTTCAAACATTTCTGGTATATGAAAAACATGTTTTTCAATGGCAAAAATCAATGAATATTGTAAATGCACAAACAGTAATATCTCCACATTGCAAGGTGCAATTCTGAAATTTTTTGCTTTTTCCTGCTAATCCTAGCATGATAAAGAAGATTCAAAGAGAATGAGATGCCAGCTCCTTTCATTCAGTCAGTAGCTTCAAACATTTCTGGTATATGAAAAACATGTTTTTCAATGGCAAAAATCAATGAATATTGTAAATGCACAAACAGTAATATCTCCACATTGCAAGGTGCAATTCTGAAATTTTTAGCTTTTTCCTGTTAATCCTAGCATGATAAAGAAGATTCAAAGAGAGTGAGATGCCAGCTCCTTTCATTCAGTCAGTAGCTTCAAACATTTCTGGTATATGAAAAACATGTTTTTCAATGGCAAAAATCAATGAATATTGTAAATGCACAAACAGTAATATCTCCACATTGCAAGGTGCAATTCTGAAATTTTTAGCTTTTTCCTGTTAATCCTAGCATGATAAAGAAGATTCAAAGAGAGTGAGATGCCAGCTCCATTCATTCAGTCAGTAGCTTCAAACATTTCTGGTATATGAAAAACATGTTTTTCAATGTCAAAAATCAATGAATATTGTAAATGCACAAACAGTAATATCTCCACATTGCAAGGTGCAATTCTGAAATTTTTTGCTTTTTCCTGCTAATCCTAGCATGATAAAGAAGATTCAAAGAGAGTGAGATGCCAGCTCCTTTCATTCAGTCAGTAGCTTCAAACATTTCTGGTATATGAAAAACATGTTTTTCAATGGCAAAAATCAATGAATATTGTAAATGCACAAACAGTAATATCTCCACATTGCACGGTGCAATTCTGAAATTTTTAGCTTTTTCCTGTTAATCCTAGCATGATAAAGAAGATTCAAAGAGAGATGCCAGCTCCTTTCATTCAGTCAGTAGCTTCAAACATTTCTGGTATATGAAAAACATGTTTTTCAATGGCAAAAATCAATGAATATTGTAAATGCACAAACAGTAATATCTCCACATTGCAAGGTGCAATTCTGAAATTTTTTGCTTTTTCCTGTTAATCCTAGCATGATAAAGAAGATTCAAAGAGAGTGAGATGCCAGCTCCTTTCATTCAGTCAGTAGCTTCAAACATTTCTGGTATATGAAAAACATGTTTTTCAATGGCAAAAATCAATGAATATTGTAAATGCACAAACAGTAATATCTCCACATTGCACGGTGCAATTCTGAAATTTTTAGCTTTTTCCTGTTAATCCTAGCATGATAAAGAAGATTCAAAGAGAGTGAGATGCCAGCTCCTTTCATTCAGTCAGTAGCTTCAAACATTTCTGGACGTTTTTCAATGGCAAAAATTAATGAATATTGTAAATGCACAAACAGTAATATCTCCACATTGCAAGGTGCAATTCTGAAATTTTTTGCTTTTTCCTGCTAATCCTAGCATGATAAAGAAGATTCAAAGAGAGTGAGATGCCAGCTCCTTTCATTCAGTCAGTAGCTTCAAACATTTCTGGTATATGAAAAACATGTTTTTCAATGGCAAAAATCAATGAATATTGTAAATGCACAAACAGTAATATCTCCACATTGCAAGGTGCAATTCTGAAATTTTTTGCTTTTTCCTGCTAATCCTAGCATGATAAAGAAGATTCAAAGAGAGTGAGATGCCAGCTCCTTTCATTCAGTCAGTAGCTTCAAACATTTCTGGTATATGAAAAACATGTTTTTCAATGGCAAAAATCAATGAATATTGTAAATGCACAAACAGTAATATCTCCACATTGCACGGTGCAATTCTGAAATTTTTAGCTTTTTCCTGTTAATCCTAGCATGATAAAGAAGATTCAAAGAGAGTGAGATGCCAGCTCCTTTCATTCAGTCAGTAGCTTCAAACATTTCTGGTATATGAAAAACGTTTTTCAATGGCAAAAATCAATGAATATTGTAAATGCACAAACAGTAATATCTCCACATTGCAAGGTGCAATTCTGAAATTTTTTGCTTTTTCCTGTTAATCCTAGCATGATAAAGAAGATTCAAAGAGAGTGAGATGCCAGCTCCTTTCATTCAGTCAGTAGCTTCAAACATTTCTGGTATATGAAAAACATGTTTTTCAATGGCAAAAATCAATGAATATTGTAAATGCACAAACAGTAATATCTCCACATTGCAAGGTGCAATTCTGAAATTTTTTGCTTTTTCCTGCTAATCCTAGCATGATAAAGAAGATTCAAAGAGAGTGAGATGCCAGCTCCTTTCATTCAGTCAGTAGCTTCAAACATTTCTGGTATATGAAAAACATATTTTTCAATGGCAAAAATCAATGAATATTGTAAATGCACAAACAGTAATATCTCCACATTGCACGGTGCAATTCTGAAATTTTTAGCTTTTTCCTGTTAATCCTAGCATGATAAAGAAGATTCAAAGAGAGTGAGATGCCAGCTCCTTTCATTCAGTCAGTAGCTTCAAACATTTCTGGTATATGAAAAACATGTTTTTCAATGGCAAAAATCAATGAATATTGTAAATGCACAAACAGTAATATCTCCACATTGCAAGGTGCAATTCTGAAATTTTTTGCTTTTTCCTGTTAATCCTAGCATGATAAAGAAGATTCAAAGAGAGTGAGATGCCAGCTCCTTTCATTCAGTCAGTAGCTTCAAACATTTCTGGTATATGAAAAACATGTTTTTCAATGGCAAAAATCAATGAATATTGTAAATGCACAAACAGTAATATCTCCACATTGCACGGTGCAATTCTGAAATTTTTAGCTTTTTCCTGTTAATCCTAGCATGATAAAGAAGATTCAAAGAGAGTGAGATGCCAGCTCCTTTCATTCAGTCAGTAGCTTCAAACATTTCTGGACGTTTTTCAATGGCAAAAATTAATGAATATTGTAAATGCACAAACAGTAATATCTCCACATTGCAAGGTGCAATTCTGAAATTTTTTGCTTTTTCCTGCTAATCCTAGCATGATAAAGAAGATTCAAAGAGAGTGAGATGCCAGCTCCTTTCATTCAGTCAGTAGCTTCAAACATTTCTGGTATATGAAAAACATGTTTTTCAATGGCAAAAATCAATGAATATTGTAAATGCACAAACTGTAATATCTCCACATTGCAAGGTGCAATTCTGAAATTTTTTGCTTTTTCCTGCTAATCCTAGCATGATAAAGAAGATTCAAAGAGAGTGAGATGCCAGCTCCTTTCATTCAGTCAGTAGCTTCAAACATTTCTGGTATATGAAAAACATGTTTTTCAATGGCAAAAATCAATGAATATTGTAAATGCACAAACAGTAATATCTCCACATTGCACGGTGCAATTCTGAAATTTTTAGCTTTTTCCTGTTAATCCTAGCATGATAAAGAAGATTCAAAGAGAGTGAGATGCCAGCTCCTTTCATTCAGTCAGTAGCTTCAAACATTTCTGGTATATGAAAAACGTTTTTCAATGGCAAAAATCAATGAATATTGTAAATGCACAAACAGTAATATCTCCACATTGCAAGGTGCAATTCTGAAATTTTTTGCTTTTTCCTGTTAATCCTAGCATGATAAAGAAGATTCAAAGAGAGTGAGATGCCAGCTCCTTTCATTCAGTCAGTAGCTTCAAACATTTCTGGTATATGAAAAACATGTTTTTCAATGGCAAAAATCAATGAATATTGTAAATGCACAAACAGTAATATCTCCACATTGCAAGGTGCAATTCTGAAATTTTTTGCTTTTTCCTGCTAATCCTAGCATGATAAAGAAGATTCAAAGAGAGTGAGATGCCAGCTCCTTTCATTCAGTCAGTAGCTTCAAACATTTCTGGTATATGAAAAACATATTTTTCAATGGCAAAAATCAATGAATATTGTAAATGCACAAACAGTAATATCTCCACATTGCACGGTGCAATTCTGAAATTTTTAGCTTTTTCCTGTTAATCCTAGCATGATAAAGAAGATTCAAAGAGAGTGAGATGCCAGCTCCTTTCATTCAGTCAGTAGCTTCAAACATTTCTGGTATACGAAAAACATGTTTTTCAATGGCAAAAATCAATGAATATTGTAAATGCACAAACAGTAATATCTCCACATTGCAAGGTGCAATTCTGAAATTTTTTGCTTTTTCCTGCTAATCCTAGCATGATAAAGAATATTCAAAGAGAGTGAGATGCCAGCTCCTTTCATTCAGTCAGTAGCTTCAAACATTTCTGGTATATGAAAAACATGTTTTTCAATGGCAAAAATCAATGAATATTGTAAATGCACAAACAGTAATATCTCCACATTGCACGGTGCAATTCTGAAATTTTTAGCTTTTTCCTGTTAATCCTAGCATGATAAAGAAGATTCAAAGAGAGTGAGATGCCAGCTCCTTTCATTCAGTCAGTAGCTTCAAACATTTCTGGTATATGAAAAACATGTTTTTCAATGGCAAAAATCAATGAATATTGTAAATGCACAAACAGTAATATCTCCACATTGCAAGGTGCAATTCTGAAATTTTTTGCTTTTTCCTGTTAATCCTAGCATGATAAAGAAGATTCAAAGAGAGTGAGATGCCAGCTCCTTTCATTCAGTCAGTAGCTTCAAACATTTCTGGTATATGAAAAACATGTTTTATATGAAAAACATGTTTTTCAATGGCAAAAATCAATGAATATTGTAAATGCACAAACAGTAATATCTCCACATTGCACGGTGCAATTCTGAAATTTTTAGCTTTTTCCTGTTAATCCTAGCATGATAAAGAAGATTCAAAGAGAGTGAGATGCCAGCTCCTTTCATTCAGTCAGTAGCTTCAAACATTTCTGGACGTTTTTCAATGGCAAAAATTAATGAATATTGTAAATGCACAAACAGTAATATCTCCACATTGCAAGGTGCAATTCTGAAATTTTTTGCTTTTTCCTGCTAATCCTAGCATGATAAAGAAGATTCAAAGAGAGTGAGATGCCAGCTCCTTTCATTCAGTCAGTAGCTTCAAACATTTCTGGTATATGAAAAACATGTTTTTCAATGGCAAAAATCAATGAATATTGTAAATGCACAAACAGTAATATCTCCACATTGCAAGGTGCAATTCTGAAATTTTTTGCTTTTTCCTGCTAATCCTAGCATGATAAAGAAGATTCAAAGAGAGTGAGATGCCAGCTCCTTTCATTCAGTCAGTAGCTTCAAACATTTCTGGTATATGAAAAACATGTTTTTCAATGGCAAAAATCAATGAATATTGTAAATGCACAAACAGTAATATCTCCACATTGCACGGTGCAATTCTGAAATTTTTAGCTTTTTCCTGTTAATCCTAGCATGATAAAGAAGATTCAAAGAGAGTGAGATGCCAGCTCCTTTCATTCAGTCAGTAGCTTCAAACATTTCTGGTATATGAAAAACGTTTTTCAATGGCAAAAATCAATGAATATTGTAAATGCACAAACAGTAATATCTCCACATTGCAAGGTGCAATTCTGAAATTTTTTGCTTTTTCCTGTTAATCCTAGCATGATAAAGAAGATTCAAAGAGAGTGAGATGCCAGCTCCTTTCATTCAGTCAGTAGCTTCAAACATTTCTGGTATATGAAAAACATGTTTTTCAATGGCAAAAATCAATGAATATTGTAAATGCACAAACAGTAATATCTCCACATTGCAAGGTGCAATTCTGAAATTTTTTGCTTTTTCCTGCTAATCCTAGCATGATAAAGAAATTTCTAAGAGAGTGAGATGCCAGCTCCTTTCATTCAGTCAGTAGCTTCAAACATTTCTGGTATATGAAAAACATATTTTTCAATGGCAAAAATCAATGAATATTGTAAATGCACAAACAGTAATATCTCCACATTGCACGGTGCAATTCTGAAATTTTTAGCTTTTTCCTGTTAATCCTAGCATGATAAAGAAGATTCAAAGAGAGTGAGATGCCAGCTCCTTTCATTCAGTCAGTAGCTTCAAACATTTCTGGTATATGAAAAACATGTTTTTCAATGGCAAAAATCAATGAATATTGTAAATGCACAAACAGTAATATCTCCACATTGCAAGGTGCAATTCTGAAATTTTTTGCTTTTTCCTGCTAATCCTAGCATGATAAAGAATATTCAAAGAGAGTGAGATGCCAGCTCCTTTCATTCAGTCAGTAGCTTCAAACATTTCTGGTATATGAAAAACATGTTTTTCAATGGCAAAAATCAATGAATATTGTAAATGCACAAACAGTAATATCTCCACATTGCACGGTGCAATTCTGAAATTTTTAGCTTTTTCCTGTTAATCCTAGCATGATAAAGAAGATTCAAAGAGAGTGAGATGCCAGCTCCTTTCATTCAGTCAGTAGCTTCAAACATTTCTGGTATATGAAAAACATGTTTTTCAATGGCAAAAATCAATGAATATTGTAAATGCACAAACAGTAATATCTCCACATTGCAAGGTGCAATTCTGAAATTTTTTGCTTTTTCCTGTTAATCCTAGCATGATAAAGAAGATTCAAAGAGAGTGAGATGCCAGCTCCTTTCATTCAGTCAGTAGCTTCAAACATTTCTGGTATATGAAAAACATGTTTTTCAATGGCAAAAATCAATGAATATTGTAAATGCACAAACAGTAATATCTCCACATTGCAAGGTGCAATTCTGAAATTTTTTGCTTTTTCCTGCTAATCCTAGCATGATAAAGAAGATTCAAAGAGAGTGAGATGCCAGCTCCTTTCATTCAGTCAGTAGCTTCAAACATTTCTGGTATATGAAAAACATGTTTTTCAATGGCAAAAATCAATGAATATTGTAAATGCACAAACAGTAATATCTCCACATTGCACGGTGCAATTCTGAAATTTTTAGCTTTTTCCTGTTAATCCTAGCATGATAAAGAAGATTCAAAGAGAGTGAGATGCCAGCTCCTTTCATTCAGTCAGTAGCTTCAAACATTTCTGGTATATGAAAAACATGTTTTTCAATGGCAAAAATCAATGAATATTGTAAATGCACAAACAGTAATATCTCCACATTGCAAGGTGCAATTCTGAAATTTTTTGCTTTTTCCTGTTAATCCTAGCATGATAAAGAAGATTCAAAGAGAGTGAGATGCCAGCTCCTTTCATTCAGTCAGTAGCTTCAAACATTTCTGGTATATGAAAAACATGTTTTTTCAATGGCAAAAATCAATGAATATTGTAAATGCACAAACAGTAATATCTCCACATTGCAAGGTGCAATTCTGAAATTTTTTGCTTTTTCCTGCTAATCCTAGCATGATAAAGAAGATTCAAAGAGAGTGAGATGCCAGCTCCTTTCATTCAGTCAGTAGCTTCAAACATTTCTGGTATATGAAAAACATGTTTTTCAATGGCAAAAATCAATGAATATTGTAAATGCACAAACAGTAATATCTCCACATTGCACGGTGCAATTCTGAAATTTTTAGCTTTTTCCTGTTAATCCTAGCATGATAAAGAAGATTCAAAGAGAGTGAGATGCCAGCTCCTTTCATTCAGTCAGTAGCTTCAAACATTTCTGGTATATGAAAAACATGTTTTTCAATGGCAAAAATCAATGAATATTGTAAATGCACAAACAGTAATATCTCCACATTGCAAGGTGCAATTCTGAAATTTTTTGCTTTTTCCTGTTAATCCTAGCATGATAAAGAAGATTCAAAGAGAGTGAGATGCCAGCTCCTTTCATTCAGTCAGTAGCTTCAAACATTTCTGGTATATGAAAAACATGTTTTTCAATGGCAAAAATCAATGAATATTGTAAATGCACAAACAGTAATATCTCCACATTGCAAGGTGCAATTCTGAAATTTTTTGCTTTTTCCTGCTAATCCTAGCATGATAAAGAAGATTCAAAGAGAGTGAGATGCCAGCTCCTTTCATTCAGTCAGTAGCTTCAAACATTTCTGGTATATGAAAAACATGTTTTTCAATGGCAAAAATCAATGAATATTGTAAATGCACAAACAGTAATATCTCCACATTGCACGGTGCAATTCTGAAATTTTTAGCTTTTTCCTGTTAATCCTAGCATGATAAAGAAGATTCAAAGAGAGTGAGATGCCAGCTCCTTTCATTCAGTCAGTAGCTTTAAACATTTCTGGTATATGAAAAACATGTTTTTCAATGGCAAAAATCAATGAATATTGTAAATGCACAAACAGTAATATCTCCACATTGCAAGGTGCAATTCTGAAATTGTTTGCTTTTTCCTGCTAATCCTAGCATGATAAAGAAGATTCAAAGAGTGAGATGCCAGCTCCTTTCATTCAGTCAGTAGCTTCAAACATTTCTGGTATATGAAAAACATGTTTTTCAATGGCAAAAATCAATGAATATTGTAAATGCACAAACAGTAATATCTCCACATTGCAAGGTGCAATTCTGAAATTTTTTGCTTTTTCCTGCTAATCCTAGCATGATAAAGAAGATTCAAAGAGAGTGAGATGCCAGCTCCTTTCATTCAGTCAGTAGCTTCAAACATTTCTGGTTAAAAACAGTTTTTCAATGGCAAAAATCAATGAATATTGTAAATGCACAAACAGTAATATCTCCACATTGCAAGGTGCAATTCTGAAATTTTTTGCTTTTTCCTGTTAATCCTAGCATGATAAAGAAGATTCAAAGAGAGTGAGATGCCAGCTCCTTTCATTCAGTCAGTAGCTTCAAACATTTCTGGTATATGAAAAACATGTTTTTCAATGGCAAAAATCAATGAATATTGTAAATGCACAAACAGTAATATCTCCACATTGCAAGGTGCAATTCTGAAATTTTTTGCTTTATCCTGCTAATCCTAGCATGATAAAGAAGATTCAAAGAGAGTGAGATGCCAGCTCCTTTCATTCAGTCAGCAGCTTCAAACATTTCTGGTATATGAAAAACATGTTTTTCAATGGCAAAAATCAATGAATATTGTAAATGCACAAACAGTAATATCTCCACATTGCAAGGTGCAATTCGGAAATTTTTTGCTTTTTCCTGCTAATCCTAGCATGATAAAGAAGATTCAAAGAGAGTGAGATGCCAGCTCCTTTCATTCAGTCAGTAGCTTCAAACATTTCTGGTATATGAATAACATGATGTTTTTCAATGGCAAAAATCAATGAATATTGTAAATGCACAAACAGTAATATCTCCACATTGCAAGGTGCAATTCTGAAATTTTTTGCTTTTTCCTGCTAATCCTAGCATGATAAAGAAGATTCAAAGAGAGTGAGATGCCAGCTCCTTTCATTCAGTCAGTAGCTTCAAACATTTCTGGACGTTTTTCAATGGCAAAAATCAATGAATATTGTAAATGCACAAACAGTAATATCTCCACATTGCAAGGTGCAATTCTGAAATTTTTTGCTTTTTCCTGCTAATCCTAGCATGATAAAGAAGATTCAAAGAGAGTGAGATGCCAGCTCCTTTCATTCAGTCAGTAGCTTCAAACATTTCTGGATGAAATATTTTTCCAATGGCAAAAATCAATGAATATTGTAAATGCACAAACAGTAATATCTCCACATTGCAAGGTGCAATTCTGAAATTTTTTGCTTTTTCCCGTTAATCCTAGCATGATAAAGAAGATTCAAAGAGAGTGAGATGCCAGCTCCTTTCATTCAGTCAGTAGCTTCAAACATTTCTGGTATATGAAAAACATGTTTTTCAATGGCAAAAATCAATGAATATTGTAAATGCACAAACAGTAATATCTCCACATTGCAAGGTGCAATTCTGAAATTTTTTGCTTTATCCTGCTAATCCTAGCATGATAAAGAAGATTCAAAGAGAGTGAGATGCCAGCTCCTTTCATTCAGTCAGTAGCTTCAAACATTTCTGGTATATGAAAAACATGTTTTTCAATGGCAAAAATCAATGAATATTGTAAATGCACAAACAGTAATATCTCCACATTGCAAGGTGCAATTCTGAAATTTTTTGCTTTTTCCTGTTAATCCTAGCATGATAAAGAAGATTCAAAGAGAGTGAGATGCCAGCTCCTTTCATTCAGTCAGTAGCTTCAAACATTTCTGGTATATGAAAAACATGTTTTTCAATGGCAAAAATCAATGAATATTGTAAATGCACAAACAGTAATATCTCCACATTGCAAGGTGCAATTCTGAAATTTTTTGCTTTTTCCTGCTAATCCTAGCATGATAAAGAAGATTCAAAGAGAGTGAGATGCCAGCTCCTTTCATTCAGTCAGTAGCTTCAAACATTTCTGGTATATGAAAAACATATTTTTCAATGGCAAAAATCAATGAATATTGTAAATGCACAAACAGTAATATCTCCACATTGCACGGTGCAATTCTGAAATTTTTAGCTTTTTCCTGTTAATCCTAGCATGATAAAGAAGATTCAAAGAGAGTGAGATGCCAGCTCCTTTCATTCAGTCAGTAGCTTCAAACATTTCTGGTATACGAAAAACATGTTTTTCAATGGCAAAAATCAATGAATATTGTAAATGCACAAACAGTAATATCTCCACATTGCAAGGTGCAATTCTGAAATTTTTTGCTTTTTCCTGCTAATCCTAGCATGATAAAGAATATTCAAAGAGAGTGAGATGCCAGCTCCTTTCATTCAGTCAGTAGCTTCAAACATTTCTGGTATATGAAAAACATGTTTTTCAATGGCAAAAATCAATGAATATTGTAAATGCACAAACAGTAATATCTCCACATTGCACGGTGCAATTCTGAAATTTTTAGCTTTTTCCTGTTAATCCTAGCATGATAAAGAAGATTCAAAGAGAGTGAGATGCCAGCTCCTTTCATTCAGTCAGTAGCTTCAAACATTTCTGGTATATGAAAAACATGTTTTTCAATGGCAAAAATCAATGAATATTGTAAATGCACAAACAGTAATATCTCCACATTGCAAGGTGCAATTCTGAA
>NW_027370412.1:0-36139 GCF_046119375.1 Phyllobates terribilis | reverse complement strand
AACACTAACCAATGGCAAGGTTCATGCGGGTTTGCACCGGGAGTATCATCGACTGTGCAAAGGCCCCATGAAACGCTCGTTCCTTGACGCCGACCAACATCGTCCTTTTGCAACATCAAAATTGTTGTTGACGTAGCCTGTATAAATCTACCCACTTCGATCCCTACTCTCTGATTCCGGATTAAAATCGGGTGAAATGATCCTAGTTAGTGATTTTCGTCCCATAAATCTGGTGATCGAAATCCTAACTTCATGAATCTATCCCTAAATTGACAGTTTTGTTCTGTTTTTTTTGGTGACTTCATTCACACAAACAGTGCCAATTGTCTTTATACAAACATGAACAATGAAGAGATTATGATTTCGGGAAAGATTTGACCTCTTAATCGAAAAACTATCTCTACAAATGAATAATTGATGAGGGTGCGGGTGTATTTCCCTGAAAGACTCTCCGACGCCTCAGTAAACTTGTTTAAGCTCTAAAGAGAGTAAAAATAAAGTAGAATTTTGTTTATGTGTTTCAGAGAAGAGATGTTCCTTTTGATTGTGGATTATTTTCTTTTAATTAAAAAATTAAAGCTAGTATTAAAATAGAATTTTATTAGAATTTTAGGATTTAAATTTAACTTTTGAATTTATTCTTAAATTTATTTCTTTTAATTTAATTAACAGAAAAAGTCTTTATCAGTATCTATGAAGTAGAATATTGAACAAGCATTTTTGGCCTCGGCAGCGGACGGGGGTTCTTTTAGAGGTTCCACATTGGTTCCGGGGTGTAAAGAAGCGGCGGGAAGAGGCGATGCGAGCGGTTTATTTCTCTTTCTTTCCTCTTCCAATCCAGATATGTTTTCTTCCATTATATTTCGTTTTCATTAATGATCTACTTTCTATTGATTCCGTAGTGAATCCTTCATGTTCGTTCTTCCAGGACCTTCTCCATTTAGGTTTTAATAGTTCATTTAGAGATGTAGGTTTCAATTTTTCAATCAATTTCAACTTTCATGTTTCAAATTTGTACTATAGGGTTACTGAAAAATGACACAAGAATTATGATTTAATTAGGGATTTCCATTCTTATTTTCAATTTGGTAGGAAAATGATAAAAAAAAATCAAATGGGTTGGATTCTGCTTAGTGAAATTATGGATGTTTGTTTAACTGATCTTTTTCATGTGGTACTAGACTTTGAATTATGCAGCAATCAGGGAAGTCAAAGATATATAATCTACGATTCACAAAACAGGAGGATGAACCTCTCGGCTTTGCATGAAGATGGTTCTTCCTTCAATTTAGAAATCAGAAATGGTGACTTCAAACCAAGATCAATAGCAGAGAATCAAATCTCAGTGCTCTTCCTTAAGAACAAATATGTTTTAACCTTTTAAATTCATTTTTATTTCAATTCCTACTTTTACTTGATTCCCATGTGAATCCTTCTTTCTTGTTCGTGTTGAACTCTTCTGTTTCAGATATCAATCTACTTAATTGAAATCTATCTCTCTAGAAATTTGATACTCCATGGAATAAATTCAAATTTGGGTTTATGTTTGGTTAGTAAGGTTTAGATTCCCCCAACTGCTATTCAGTTATGTTGTAATGAAAATCAAAGGTTACTTTAAGATTATGAAAATTAAAAACACAATGGATTTCAAAAGAATGGGCTGTAAATCTTATACATCCCTTAATGTTGAGAATCTAGGATATTCCATTCCCTTTGTTGGAAGGTCTCTCGGCTATATACTCAGTGATGTAAGCTACATCAACAATAACTCTTTTAACTACAAAGGTGGATTAGTGACGAATATTTTTCAGGTATTGTATTCTCTTCTACACCTAATTCGTTACACTTGTGAATTTAAGACATTCTTTAATAACCCTTCTATTGATAAGTTAATTAATCTTTTTGTGCACTTGTTGTTTCTTTTATTGAAAGCCCATCTTTCTGTGCACTTGGTTTCTGTCTATTCTGTTTGGAAACCCATTTTCCACACTTCTATGTTAAACCTTTGCATCCTCATTGTTCCGCATGGCGTATTTCTAACTTTCTAGAGGAGTACTAAATTCAACTTTTGCTTGATTCTATGGTATCCTTCTTATGACCTGTTTGTTTCAACAAGTCCTGCTGATTTTTTCTTCACTGTTTCTATACAAATAATTAATGAATGCTTTTGCAATAAGATGAATTGTTCTTCCCCTTCTTCCTTCAATTTATTTGTTCATTTAATCTGTTTATTTGGTAATATTCTAGCAGTTCATTCAATGACTTGGGTTTTAGTTTGTGACACATATTTACGGTGATAAAGCTATGTGTGAATTCTATGGAATAGTTTGGAGGATAATAATTTCAGTAGTCTATATAGTAATAGCTTTGTTCTTGTGTATGCTCATGCTGCTTGCTCTTTGTTATATATCGAAGCCAAGTTTCTTTTTACCTATTCGTCCCGTCTTTTCCCTTAATACTAATCTAAATTGTTGGTATTGGATTTGGAGGTGGATATTAATCTATGTGATCGATCTTTTTTTCCTCTTTAATATCTAGTTTTTCTTCATACAAGAATTTAATTGTACTATTGTTTATTTGACAAAACCTTGTGTATGCTCTATTACAAGATTTTGATGTACGTTATTTTTATGATTAAATTGAATGCCACAGGATGAATGTTAGTTAGAGATTCAATATTGCATGGGATTGTACGAGCTGAAATTTAATTAGTTGTCTCCTTTTGTACATTCATTAAGTCCATTTCGTATAATTCCATTCGGTATAGTATCTACTGCAACAATGTTTCTAAGAGTATAATTCGAAATTTCTATGTTTTCTATTATATTTCATGGGGTCTGCATCTTCCCCATGACTTCCTGTTCTATCTTTGCTTATATTCCTGTTATATTGATACCTTTGGGTATCCTTTTTATTGTGCCTTCTAGCACCTTTGGGTTTACATTTATGAAATAATGTTTAAATGAATATTGCATACTGGAATTGTAGAGGAGTTCAGCGTGTAGATTTTTGGACTGAAATATCATTCCTCAAAAATCTAATAAATTGGATCTATTGTGTCTTGCGGAGACTAAATCAAATGCTACACCAAAGAATAATTTCCTACATAAATTAGGTATAAAAACTATTTTTGTTGCTCCAGCTGATGGATGTAAAGGGGTTGATGGTTATTGTGTTATAACTCCATCCAAACTTCTTATTTTTCTCTTATACAAAATGGTAGAAATATTATTATAATAAAATACAAGAGAAACTTGATTGAATTTTTTATTATATTTATTTATGCTCCTTTAAATGAATCTTATAAAATTGATTTTTGGAATTATTTAACTTCTTCAATTTTAAATTTTAACCACCATTTTATAATAATGGGAGACCTTAATGACATCTTATGTCATAATGAAAAATGGGGTGGAGCAACCATAAATATTGCTCGTTTCTCTAGATTACAAAACTTCAATAATCGATTTGGACTTTCAACTATTCCTTTTAAGGGATTTCCTTATACATGGAGAAAATCTTTTGATCTCTCCAATACTATCTTAGAAAGATTAGATAGATGTATGATCTAATACAGAACCCACAACTTGTATGACTTGATTGAACTAAATCACCTTCTATTTACAACCTCAAATCATTGTTTTATTATTCTAAAATTAGGAAAAGAATCTAATACTAAAAATTACCCATTTAAATTTTAGAATGCATGGGCTGATGATCCAAATTATATAAATATTGTCAAAAAAGCTTGGTCATTAAATTGTGAAGGCTCTTATATGTTTAATCTTTACATGAGACAAAGAAATTTAAAATGATTTTCTAAACAATGGATCAAATGTTTCATATCAAATAATCATTCTCAACTCACTAATACCTCACTAAAATTAGAAAAAAAATCAAATAGAAACCCATAATAACCACAACAATCCTATTCTACTCACTAAATTACAAAATAATATTAAAATATAATTCTCTGCTTTCTTTCCAACATACTTATTGGATACAAAGAGCTAAAATACAAAATACATCTCAAATGGATAAAAATACAAAATACTCTCAGCATATAGCCAAAACTAGATCTTTGAAGCAAAAAAAACTCAATTTATTTCTATGGATAGTATTTGTTATGAGGACTAAAAAAATATTCTAATAGAACTTACAAAAGATCTTCAAGTTAGATTTAATCCCCAATATATATATCCTAATTCGTATGTTGACTTTAATATTATTCCAAATATTATAACAAATGAAGATAATATCTTTTTAACTAAACAACCAAATGATATTGAAATTAAAAATATTATCAAAAACTTACCTAAAAATAAAACTTGTGTCTTGACGGATTCCCTGCAGAATTCTACCAATATATTGGTCTATTGTGGGAAAATCAATAATCAATGCTACTGAAGCCTTCTTTACTTCAAAAAACACTTCTATCTGAATCAACTCAATCATTTAGAACTTCAATACCTAAAAAGGAAAATCCACAAGGTATTAATCACTTCAGACCAATTAGTGTTTGTAACACTACATAAAAAATTATTACTAAAATTTTAACTAATAGACTTCAAGTTTTAGTACCTAAATTAATACACCCTTTGTAAGGTGCTTTTTTCCAAAAAAAAATTAATTCTCGATAATATTCTTATTGCGCTTGAAATATTTCATTCCTTTTCATAAGAAAAATAAAGGATCTCGGGGATGGATGGCTATAAAGTTAGATATGGAAAAAGCTTATGGCAAACTTCAATGGTCTTTTATATTTCATATGTTAAAAGCATTTTGCTTTTCAGATGAATGGATTATTAATAATGACTTGCATTACTTCATCCTCATTTTCAATCTTGGTTAATAATGAACCAAAACCAATTTTCAAACCAAATGCGGTCTTCGTCAAGGTGATCCGATTGAACCATTTATATTTATAATGATTACGAAATATTTAGCTAGAACATTTAATATTGAATCTCAAAAAAGGTTGCATAAAGTTGGAATTAAAATATGTAATCGAGATATTTGTTTACCCTTTTTAAGTTTTGCAGATGATACTTTATTTTTGGCAATGTAAATTTGACAAATATTAAATATATTAAAGATACTTAGTGAGAAAGTCAATAGCATCACTTCCTAATTCACCAAAGGTAGAGAAAGCAAAGGCGATAAACCGATATCCATTCTCCACGCACTTAACCTCATACTTCTTCTTTTTCCTAGCGACAACTGAAGAGACAGCAGCTCCAGGAACAAAAGCGGGAACCCCTACACCCGTGAAGGGGGAAAGGCCAGTAACATCCAAACATACATCTTTCCCATTGTCCCAACAATGGAAAAGTAGATCAGCAGTGTGAAGATCCCTTCCATCCTCAGATAAGAACCCCATAGGCACTTCTTTCTGCACAAAGACACCAGCTGAGAGCAAATATCCCCCAAACCATCTCGGACCAAGTTATGCCAAAACTTGAGCCCAACATCATTGCCACAGTGCACCGCATGGTCACCCAACCGATCCAGGACACAAGAGGAACATCAAGGACGTGTAAAACCATCAAGGAAAATAGGGATCGCAAGACGATACTGAAGAACACACCTGAACTGTCTTGGGTGCATCGTAAGGCCAAGACCGGAGATTGGAATAGTCCGCAGAAAGTCTAAGGAATGGGCTGACCGATTGCTAATGAGGACATCTTTCTCACGTGTGCTAGGGTTGAAGCAAGAGACCAACTTCTTCTCTACCATATCGAAGTACACTGTAACCAATTGTTTCATAAGCGGGGGGGGGGGGGCTGATACATCACGGAAAAGAACAAGGGGATCAAAATCACACACATCCCAAAAGCTGCTCAAGGCAAGCTCACACGCCGGCCCAGGATCAATAACACGACTAAGGCGAAGGAAGCGGTTTTGGAGGTCAAGAGACTGAAGACGTGAGGCGACAAATGTATAATGGGACGAATCATAAGCAGTATAGACACCAAACCCACCCAACCTAAAAGGCAAAGTAGCACATCTCCATTGCCAATCACCAAAACCTCCGGCACCTGCTATAATAATATCCTGAAGAGCCTTCCTCAAACCAAGATCAAAGGTGTGATGAGCAGAACCAAGCAAACAAGGAGGACATGTCCGGAGTGAGAAATACAACCTACCAACCCCAACACAACTACGGAGAAGAAGGAGGCTCGATTGTGGGTCGTCGAGCTTAGACACATCTTCCTTCAACCTTACTGCTTTGGAGACCCTATCCTCAATCAAGCGACTACAAAAGTCGACATCTAGACTAACAGGCCCCCTAAGAAGCTTGACCCCCAACGGACGAGCTAAGTCAAGAGGAAAAGGAGAAGGATCGAGACTCCTCGGATCAGGGTTGGGCCAAAAAAGCTCGGTTTTGGCAACATTGAGATGCAACCCTAAAGAAGGCCCTTCTCCAATAATCAACCGTAGAGCATCAGAAACCACACCAGAATCACCAAAAAGAGTGCCATCATCTAGATACCAAGCCATGAGATCCAGGTTGCACCTCTCATTGATCAAATGAACGAGAGGATGCAAGGTGAGCGCAAAAAGAAAAGGACCTAAAGGATCCCCTTGTTGAACACCTTGACACGACCATAAAACAGAATCACCATAATATAACCTGACCGGGTGTGCGTAACAGAACTCAACCCAAGGGGATAAAGATGGAAAGCGGTTACGAACCTCAAAAAGCATGGCACCACGGTCTAACAAGTTAAAAACATTCTTAAAGTTGACCAGAAGCATAGACATGCTATCATGCCCCCTTTCACCTCAACCAGCCTGTTGACAACATGAAGGATAGCCTCACCCCAATTGGCAACTCCCACTCCTAACTGAAAGTCCCCCAAATAGTTCCTTGCTCGCATCCCTGAGACCGTCCCAACGGCAATAGGTTGAATGCCACCACCAGGCTTAACCAGAGGCGTAAGCGGAGCACTAGAAACAAACTCACCCAATGAAGGGGGGCACATACCAGCAAGGAACAACTTAACCACCGCTGTGACCGAGGAACTAAGTATTACCTAAAATCGAATTCTAGGACTAATCGTGCTATTTGGAGTAAATTTACTTTGCTGATCTATGTAAACGCGTGTGTAAAATTCTATTATGCTTGGAATCTAGTTTATGTTTGGACTGTGTTTAGTTTTGATGTCGGCCTTTGTGATCTCTGGTGGAAAATTGTTTCGGCTCTTGATGGGCTGGATTTTGGTTGCTTGGTTTGGGGGTTGGTGGATCATTCTGGCATGTGGGAATTTGAACAAAGGAGAAAGAATCAAGGTTAAAAAGTTTAATCCAAGAACGAGTAAAAACAAGGTAGTTTGTTCCGGAAATGTGATTCACTATGAGTTGTGGAAGAAGAAATTTAGGAAAATAAATCCCAACAAAATAAGTAAAAAACACGGAAGAGAAATAAACTAGAAAACGTGTAATCTTAAATGGAAATTGGATAAGCAGATCAAAGCTTCTTTCTTGGGGAAAATCTTTTACCGTAAGCAGAATAATTTGAGGAAAATCAACAGATGTAAGCCACATAAAAACAAAGGACTTCTCAATCTTTTGTTTAAAGCTCCTAAGCTGACCCTAAAAACTGGAAAAGATCTCAAGAAAATAGTTATTTTATGAAGATAGGATTATGGAATTGCCGGGGTATTGGTAGGGAAACTGTTTGGGCGGAAATTGAAACTACTTATAAAATCAATTCGATTAAGATGATAGCCCTAGTAGAAACTAAATCTATGGTATGCCCGTCTAAAAATGTTTGGCGCAAAGCGGGATTTGACAACTGTCATGTTGTCCCATCTTCAGGTTTGGCAGGAAGTATTTGTCTGCTCTGGAAAGAATATTAGATGTTGGACGAAATGTGTGAGATTTCTTTCTCATCAACAAGGTTTATAGCGCTAAAATACAAAAATTTTAGTCAAAACATTTGTATGATGCTAATCTTTGCCTATGCCCCGCCAGATTCGTTTAGTAAAGAAGCCTTCTGGATGGAAATTATTAACTTCGTTACTAATTCACCAATCCCGTGTGTTCTCATTGGTGATTTAAATGAGATTTCTTCGCCAGGGAAAAAAAATGGGAGGCATTTCGCCGATAAACGCTAGATTTGAGAGGTTGGTAAAACTTAGAAGTATGTGTGAAATGTCGGAAATTCCTTGTTCTGGAAATAAATTCACATGGAGGAAGAATAGGACTGAGATTGATAACATTTACGAAAAACTGGACAGAACCCTGGTGCATTCCCAAATTCTCCAATGGTTCCCGAAAATTTGTACTCACAACTATGCCTTTTCATCATCTGACCACTGCATTATCTCGACAAATTTCTCTAATAATTTAATATCCAAAGGTCAACCATTTAAATTTGAAAATATCTGGACAAGAAGAAAGGACTTTGAAAACCTGGTTAAACAAGCCTGCGCTTCCCCCTAGGGCTCGCTTATGTTTAACCTGGTTAAAAAACAAATCAGGTAAAGATTGCAGCGAAAAATGGAATAAAACAACCTTTGGGAATATTTTCAAGCAACTGGAGGAAATTGAAGAAAAATTAAGTAATTTACAAAACAGGATTCTGGTTAGTTATGACCAAGCGCTCTTATCGTTACAAGATAAATTGATTAAAAAAGGAATGTCTTCTTGTGTTTCATAAAAAATACTGGAATCAAAGAGCGAAAGTAAAACACATCAAACTCATTGATACTAATTCAGGATATTTCCACAAAATCGCGTCTGGGAGAAGAAATCGGAAAATCATTAGGGAAATTAGAACGCTTAAAGGAACTTTTATAATAGGGCACGAGAATATCAGAGATGAAATTAAAAAAGGCTTTCAGAAGAGGTTTAAAAAAAACAACAATAATGTAAATAATATTAAAGTGGATGCCTTCACTAATTCGGAAATCAAACAGGCTATTTTTAGCATTGGAAAGGGTAAATCCCCGGGTATGACACCTATTTTCTATCAAAAACATTGGCATATTGTTGGGCCACTCGTGACTAAAGCTGTTAAAAGTTTCTTCCACTCAGGGCACTTGTTGCAGTAGATTAACCATACTTTTATCACATTAATTCCAAAATGTGATAACCCTGCAAGTACTAATCACCACAAGCCGATAAGCCTTTGCTCCACAATATACAAAACTATCTCGAAGATAATCACAAACAGACTAAAACCCCTTCTACAAAAACTTATTCATCCGCTACAAGGCGCTTTTGTGGCTGACAAGGCAATCCAAGATAATATTCTAATTGCTCATGAAATCTTCCATTCCTTTAGGGCTAGGAAAGGGAAGGAGGATTGGATGGCAATTAAATTAGATATGGAGAAAGCCTATGACAAAATTGAATGGAACTTCCTGTTTGCAGTGCTTAGAAAATTTGGATTTCATGATAAAGTTATTAACTGGATCCGAGAATGTGTGACTACAGTTTCATTTTCGGTTCTGGTTAATAATGGACCAACAGAAATGTTCCTCCCGGAAAGGGGTTTGCGACAAGGCGATCCCCTTTCCCCTTTCCTGTTTATCATTTGTGCGGAGGTGCTTGATAGGAAGCTTCAGTTTGAATGTAATGCGAATAAAAATATTGGATTCCTGATTGTGAAAAATCGAATTACTATCCCCTTCTTATCTTTTGCGGATGATATCATTATTTTTGCAAAGGAAAAGCAAGCAGCCTTCATTGCAATTAAAACCATTATCGAGGATTACTGTGAAATCTCAGGGCAAAGTGTTAACTTCCATAAATCTGCTCTTCAAATGACTACGAAAATTTCAAATCAGAATAAAAATGTCATTCAAGCTATATTTAACATCCCTATTACAATGTCACTTGAAAAATACCTGGGATGCCCAATTATTAATGGTAGAGTTAACAAGGATACTTTCAATGAAATCATCTTCTCTTCTAAAAATCAACTTACAAAATGGAAAGCTTCGTCTCTTTCTCAGAAAGGAAGAGCGACTCTTATCAGAGCAAATCTATCGGCAAAACCAAGTTATACAATGCAAAGTTTTATGCTTCTATCATCCACCCATGAGGAACTGGATAGAATTAACAGGAAACTCGTTTGGAATAAAGGAGATAAACACTCGCCGATGATCGGGTGGGACAAGATCTGCAAACCAAAAAAGTGTGGGGGTCTTGGAATTAGGAAAGCGGAATATATGAATAAAGCTCTCCAAATGAAATTACTCTAGAAAATAATAGCAGAACCTTCAAATATTTTGGTTAACATAATAAAAGAAAAATATTTAAAAGGAATCAACCTCCATGAATACATAGGTAAAGGGAAGAACTTGTCTTGGCAATGGTCCCAAGTCTTAAAAATTAGAAAGGGATTCTTCATGGGCCTAATTTGGTGTCTTGGGAATGGAGAATCTACTCGAATTTGGAAAGATTCTTGGATCCCGTCGTGCTGTATTGAGGTATTTAGACGACACGATGTAAGTAATGACAATAATAACAAAGTTAGCTCTCTAATTAAAGATAAAAAATGGGATAGTGGAAAACTTAGTGAAATATTTAATCAAGAAGGTGTTGATGTGGTCTCGTCAATTCCAATTCCGACAAGCAATATACCGGACAAAATAATGTGGGCTCAGAGTAGAAATGGGAGGTTTAGCACAAAATCAGCCTACGAAAAGCTTACCAATAGAATGGCTCCTCATAATGGGTTTCCGACCAAACAAAATCTGGCTAACAAGAATATTGTTGTTCCCCGGAATTGTGAGCTGTGTCAGCACTCTTCTGAGGATGCAGTTCATTTAATACTAAAATGCCCTTTTACTATGACAGAAATCAAAAACCAAGATCAAACATTAGATGCGGCCCTCAGGAACATACAAATACGGAATAAATCGATAAAACAAATCCTACTAGAGATTTTTGGAAAATTGAATGCAGAGCAAGGGATTACTCTTGCTACGGTGTGGTGGGCAGTCTGGATGTTCAAGAATCAATGTGCTTTTCAAACAAATGTATAAAATAAAATTAAGGATTTAAAAGAGTTTATCCGTACTATCAGACTGAACCGGGAAAAGACAAAAATAATTAACAAGGATGGATGTGAACTGGCGGAATCAACACAGAAGATAAAAAGGGGGAATAATAGGAAAAGAAGGCATAATGTGCACTGGATCAAACCAAAGAATAACATAGTCAAGATTAACTTTGACAGAGCAGTGGATCAGAGGAGGTACACCCTCAGGAACATACAAATACAGAATAAATCGATAAAACAAATCCTACTAGAGATTTTTGGAAAATTGAATGCAGAGCAAGGGATTACTCTTGCTACGGTGTGGTGGGCAGTTTCAAGAATCAATGTGCTTTTCAAACAAATGTATAAAATAAAATTAAGGATTTAAAAGAGTTTATCCGTACTATAAGACTGAACCGGGAAAAGACAAAAATAATTAACAAGGATGGATGTGAACTGGCGGAATCAACACAGAAGATAAAAAGGGGGAATAATAGGAAAAGAAGGCATAATGTGCACTGGATCAAACCAAAGAATAACATAGTCAAGATTAACTTTGACAGAGAAGTGGATCAGAGGGGGTACGTAGGGTGGGGTTTTGTTATTAGAGACTGTAATGGGAGGATAATTGCAATGGAAAAGGATTCCGGGGAAAAGATTTCGGTTCTGCAATCCGAAACGTTGGCTCTCCGACTAGCAACAAAGAAAATTAAGGACTTAAATCTGTCTCTTGTGTGAGGGGGACAACTTATGCCTTATTAACGTGTTGAATGACATCTGACAGTGTCCATGGGAAATTAACCAAATTGTTAATGATATTTGTGTTAATTTGTTGTCTTGTCCTACTTTTAGGTTTCTGCATGTCTTCAGGAAAGGCAATCGGGTGGCTGACCTTGTGGTGAAGCTGGGTCTGCCAGGTGGAAGGACGATTCAGAGCTGTCGGCTCTCATCCATGCGGATGCTCTAGGAGGGCTGTGTGTTTAGGCCTCCTAATTTTTTCCTATATTAAAAAAAACAATATGTATGGAAAAAACCTCCTGCAAAGTGGCATAAGATAAATTTTGTTTCTTCGTTTTGTGCTAATGGTGAATCATTTATTGGATATATTATTCGAGATCATTTAGGTAATATTGTTCATATTAATAACCAAAAGATAAACTCATCTTCTCCTTTGCAAACTGAAAGTCGTGCATCCTTAAATGGTACAAAATAAGCTCTTCATCTTGACCTTCATAATTTAATTATTGAAGGAGATAATATAATATTAATAAATTCAATCAGAAATGTTTGGCAGGTACCATGGAGCATCCAAACAATTGTCAGTGATATAAACGTGCACATCAACAAATTCAAGGACGCCAATGTCTATCATTGTTCGAGAGAGAGCAATCAAAACGGCTTATATCCTTGCCTCAAGAACGCTTCAAATATAGATATCCATAAGTTTTTCTTTGTATTTTAGATATACATGATGTACCTGATGTGTACATGAGGGTTTTGCGAGAGAGGTTGGGATTTTCCCAACCTTTCCTCCTTAATTTCTTATTTTATTTTTTTACGTATTATTCGCTACGATAATGTGAGATTCCCTTCTGATCAAGGAGAGTTTCCAATATTGACGGTATATAAGAAAGAAAATAGAATATTGAACAGTACAAGTGCGGGAGAGAAATACTTGGGTGACCTTATTCCCGGAGTAGTTGTGTTGTCAAGTATAATTTATCGGATACTATCCGTCGCATAGTGGTTTTGCTAACCCTCGCACACGAAAACATCACGACGAGACCTGCAACCGGCGTGACGGTGGAAGGAAAAATGGGCGTGACGGCAGAGGCAAAAACGGGCGTGACGCTGGACAAAGCCAAGGGCGTCGCGTCGTAAATTTTTAACCGATGCCGTGACGACGTTGGCGAGATACAACGTGACGGCATAGTTTATAATAGGCGTGACGGTATGGTCTTTTATTGATAGGAGGTATTTTTGATGTTTGTAAGTATTTTTATTAGTTGTAAATGGTTATTTAAGCCTTTTTATGCTATTTTTGACAAGAAAATCACATTAAATGATAGTGTTAGGCTGGGTGGGTCTGTAAGGGTGTTCGGAAGGATGAAAACGTACTTGTATTGAATGAAAGGGATGTATTAGGTGGTTTTAACAATGTTGTGTGATATGTGATGACCTATATTGAGATCTTGTGACATTAAGTGACACTTGAATTCATCCCCGTCCTAATGTCTACTTTGTAACAGCTAGTGTCCTCATGTTTCCAATGCATAAATTCAATGTCAACAGCCCATGAACACACTGCATAGTGAACATGAAAATCACCCCTTAAATGGGCCATGTATGTGAAGTTTGTGTTATAGCCCAATAATGTGTTGGTCGTCACGTTCGGGGTGGCGCAGGACGTCGCGCTATAACACTCCCCCGCCGTCACGCCGGGGAATGTTTCCGCCGTCACGCGCCGCAAGCTAGACTGAAAAGCCAGAAGTAGGCTATCGTATCAAGCCCATGCCTCTGTAATTATGTCTCCAACTCAAGGGTGCAGCGACATGACCGACACCTGCAATATTTGACCCATTTTCATCCACAAAAATAGCTTCATGTTCTCCTATTTAAACCCCTACACCTCACCATCTTCATTCACCAAATCATTTACAACATTTCTCTCCATTCTAACAAAATGAAGAAGTTTTTCTTATCAAAGTTTAAGAAAATGAGCATTGAGAGAGTAAAACATCAAGAGGGTGACGAACGTAGTCATTATGAGCATGATGAACGGATGGATCGAGGGGGGGATCCAAACACATCATACTCACCTGGAGATTACAACAATGAGGTTAGTTAGCATATATGTTTACTCTTGTAGAGGTGCAGTAGTGTTGAGCATGATGAACGTATGTTGCATTATGTCGTAGTAGTATGATTTATTTATTCATTTTGGTTCCATAAGTTTACGATTTATTTCGTCATTAGGCCCTACATTTAGTTAGCATATGATCTATTTCATCATTAAGCACTACAGTTAGTTAGCATATATGTCTACCTATTACGTTGTGTTGCACCTTGTTATGTTATGTTGCATTTAGTTCTATATATTGCAGCTTGTTATGTTATGTTGATCAAGGTGATTCACATTTAGTTATACGAGCTCACTTTTGGTACATCTATTGTTGTAACGTATAGTTTGCACGAGACACATACGACAATTGCTCATCATTCTACCACGGAGAGCAAATTCCTTCTCATGGCTATGTTCCTGATTCATATGAAAGCCTGGATCGAATACAGGTCCCAACCATGTACTATGACGGCCTACAACCTCAAGTGCCATATCAAGTGCCCTACTCGGGCTACACAAACGTGTCACAAAGACGGGACGAGTCATTACTCGATTGTCCAATTCCGAAATTCAGTCTTGGCTTGACGGACGACGAAGATATCCCCCCAAGGATGAGTTGTCCGGCAAGGTTCGCAAGCCAGAGTAGCATGGAACAAGGTCCTGAATTTTGGGGATGGGCACCCCTATACACCCTACCCAAGTTCGAGAATGTGGCCACACCTGAACCAATAACTTCAAAGGACTACAGTGAGTACTTTGTTACAGATCAGGTCTTCAACAAAAGAGATGAAATAATTGAATGGGCTAAGGGGGAGGCGAAGAAGCTCAACTTCGTGCTCGTCAACTACAGGGTTGATAGCGGGACTAATGGTAGAAGGCCTGTGACGTGGTTAGCGTGCCAGAGGAGAGGTAAGAGCACGCCAACCAAATCCCCCAGCGAGAAGATAAGGACTAGAGTGAGACAGTGCAACTGTCCGTTCCTCTTGCAGGTATTTGAGGAACCGCTGGACTGCTGGAACATTGTTGTGCGCAAGGGAACGCACAATCATGTCATAAGCGACAACCTGCACGGAAACGCGTACGCTGGTCGTCCCACAAAGGAAGAGTTGAAGGTGATTAGAGAGATGGCTGAAGTACATGTACAACCGAGGCACGTACTGGGGATGTTGTCCAGCCCAGACAATGTGACGAGCATCAAGCAAATTTATAACATAAATAAGAAGTTCAGGAGGGAAGGAATGGAAGGACGTACCGTCGTGCAAGAGTTCTTCAAAAAGTGTAAAGAGAACGAGTATTATGTTGAGTACACTTCTGACCCGGAAACAAACAAGATAAAAGACATTTTCTTTGCAAGCCCGGATGGAATAAGGCTACTAAGGGCATTCCCGTACGTTATCTTGTTGGACTCAACTTACTCTACTAATGTGTAAGTCCATCTCCCCGGATTCATGTTTTGTATCGTGTGAGTTCGTTCTATGTTGTTAAGAACTTCCCTTGTATGTACAGGCACGACAGTCCCTTCCTGGAGATTGTAGGTATCACATCAACGTGGAAGAACTTCAACATCGCCGGAGCATTCCTTGCCCGTGAGGAGACCGAGAACTATACATGGGCCATAGAGCAACTTGCAAAGTTGTTCTACAAAGTGAAACAACAACCGACATGTGTAGTGACAGACCGAGAGGCGGCGTTGATGAAGCCAGTTTACCGTATGTTTCCACACGCGAAGTTCCTGCTATGCAGGCTTCACGTCCAACGGAACATCGAGCTGTTTGCACGTAAGTTGACCGACAAGGCCAGGGCGATCAGAGTATCTAACGCATACAGGGATCTATTCTATTGCACTAGCGAGGAGGACTACAATGCGAAGAGCGAAAAACTTTTTCACAACTGGCGTGGTCTTCAGAAATTGCATGCATACGCGCACCAGACCTGGTTCAAGCCTCATAAGGAGAAGCTTGTCGCAGCATGGACAGACGACGCATTCACGCTGGGGCAGAACACAACAAACAGGTAAAACTACCTTAACGTTTTCTTGTACATCTGATGCATGTGACGTATAGTATAACCAAACATTCCTCGTCAATGAAACCAGGGTTGAAGGAGCGCATTCTGTCTTGAAGAAATACTTGTCCGGGCCAAACGGAAACCTGTCAACCATCTTTGCAGAGTACCACATGTTGTTGAGGAATCAGGTTCGTGAGATTAAGGGCAGCCTGAACATGAGTTTAGAAACCCAATTCAGGCTTATAGATGGAGCGCACATGTTCAACTTGTTGCACTACAAGGTTTCAGCACCGGGCTTCAACCGACTAATGGACGAGTACAAGAACGGCCAGTTCATGAACCCGGAGCCGTACTGCAAATGCGTCAACATGACTAGGGACGGTCTCCCCTGCTATCACGTGATAGGAACCTATGTGCACGCCGGTCAGGCATTACCGGAGGAGGAGATTCATAAATTTTGGAGAACACTTTCCATATCGGATGTGCCAGATGTCGTCGATGACGAGAAGATAAAGAGGAAGGTAAACAGGTCGTTGATGGACGACTTTGCAGGAGAGGAGTTCGATAATTTGACCGTGGATGTTCAGCTGAAGGCGGTGAGAATGTTGAACAAGCTAATGCGCCCAGAAGAGACGAAGCTTGATGAGCCCGCAAACTTCAAACACAAGGGCAGGCCGGTGGGTGCACTTAACAAGAGACTACCTTGTGCGTGGGAGAGCTCCGAGGTTGACAAAGATGAGTCACCACAGAAGAAGAAGAAGGCCGTACCTCAACCTACTAAAGCGCCAAGGCTACTTATCAACAAAAAATATCACAAGTTGTGGCCACAGTGCATGGGACAGTACATACAAGGCTGGTACAAGATCGTCGCCGACGGAAACTGTGGATATAGATCCATTGCGGTTGGACTAGGTATGAGCGAAGATGCCTGGCCCCAGATAAGGGAAGCCATGGTCAGGACGGTTGAAACCGATTGGGAGGCACAAAGCAGGCTGATATTTTCAACAACCACTAAGCAAGAGATGATAGTCAAGCTGGACACGCAGTGGTCCTATCCGACTGCACCGTCGTGGAAATGGTTCACCATTCCTGACATGGGGACGATTGCTGCAACAACGTTCAATGTGGCGTTGGTAATCCTTGGGGAAAACAACAGCAGCACGCACATGCCCATACGAGCAGCGGCAGACTATATGCCCGGTCAGCATATCCCGATTATATGTCTAGGCCACATACCACTTGAGATGAGAACCATTGGGTTTCGGTATGTATGTTACATTCGCTGCAGATGCATTTTTTACTACTTAGTTGTGTTTGAACCGGGCTCCCCCTCTGGATGTCTATTTGTTCCATACAGGTTATCATCCATTCAAACTCGCCCCTCCCACCACTGAACGTGTTGTGGAGCCATCATCATGAGCCATCAGCCTATCAAATGCTTGTGCCCCTTGTCGAACGGTTAGGAGCCTATCAGTTTGATGCGGCCGATAGGCATACACAATCTAGACGAGGAAGAAAACAACGTAGTACTCATGTAGACGTCGGTGACTACGATGCTGTTTGACAATTTAATATTAAGCCCATGTAACGATAAGTTCGTTGTTGTTTTTATTTGAACATTGTATTTGTTGCACTTTTCCTCATTGAATGAAGCCCATGTACACTGGATCCAGCTAAATGAAGCCCATTTTCATATAACAAAGCCCGGTTCCCACTATCTTCCATTGGATTCCAAATTTGAAAATCACCCACACTGATGTGACATTGCAATGCGGTTCCCATCATGCTTTTCAGCATGGGACCCGGGCACATGTCCCCTCGAATGTAGAGAAATAATGGAGATAGTGGGTGTGAGCTGTACTTTAGCTGGAAGCCATTGAAGCGGCCTAAGTCTTCTATAAATTCCGTCCCCAGGCAAGATAAAATCTCAGTCTAAGACAACACTCTCCTTTGCATTCTACATAGTGATGAATTTTGATAGGGTTACTATCAGGTACCGTGATGGTACGGTTTACTACCGTTACTTCTCCTTCGACAACAATCTTAACAACGTTCGTCTAGTACCACACCGTCGACGACAACCATAGCGGAGGCAATCTTCGGTGTTCCACAGACGGAGGTAAAAGTTGATTCTGTGTTCAATATGTTGCATCTTCATGACCTGCTTTGGTAACATACGTGTTTGCATCCCAGGAACAAATAGCCTTGTATGATTTCACTCATCATCATGATGATGCCTTGCTTGCCTCCATCCTATCCTTCATTCGAACGAATCCTGGGTGCACTGAGGTAGACTGGGACTTTATTTCTAGAAAGTACAACGAGGCAACTGGGGAGGGTGAAACGCCAGGAGTGCTAAGGGTGAGGTTTGACATGCTTAAGAGTACGTACGCTGAGTGGACCAGGTTCATAAGGGCTTATCCCGAAAGCCCCGGTACTCCCATTGACAACGAATGGTGGACAACAAGTTGCCCCCCCGAGTATGAGAAATTCAGGGACCGTCCACTGCATCCCTCCACGGTTGAGTTCCTTGCTCGCATCCCTGAGAACTTCGGTGGTTGAACGTCGCGTTTGTCCACTGTGTGCAAGCTAATGAAGTTGTGTTATGGCGTGTATCGTGCTAGTTTCATGTAATTGTTGCAACAACATGTTATTGTGTTGTGTTGTGTTTATGTGTTTCAAAATAAGCCTTGTACAAGGTTATGATGTATGTGTTGTTTTTCATATAGAAGTTGGTCCCTTCATATGACAACCAACAAATAAGTTTCAAACTTACAAATCAAGGTCTCTCATAAAAAGACATCTCGCGAAGACATCTCACATAATTACATGAAACCCAACAAATCAAGGTCTCTCATAAAAAGACATCTCACATAATTACATGAAACCCAACAAATCAAGGTCTCTCATAAAAAGACATCTCACATAATTACATGAAACCCAACAAATCAAGGTCTCTCATAAAAAGACATCTCACATAATTACATGAAACCCAACAAATCAAGGTCTCTCATAAAAAGACATCTCGCGAAGACTGTTGTTTATGGCGTGCCACATGTCCCATGGAGGATATTCTTCTTCCTCCTTGAAAGGCATGAGGTACCCCTTTACGCGCTCCATTGCACTGAACGATTAACGCAAACATTAAAGGAAATCAATGAATTCAACTCACTACTAATTGAAATGTAGGGATGAAATGGGTTACCTCTTCGATGTCATCTTCCATAGGCGGTATAACCTTCGGATGTGTTCGAGGTAGATACCACTCCATGTAATCGTGGGTTACCTCGTAACCGTACGAAGTTTGCGCCCCTAGAGCATGAAGTGATATCTTGTGGAAGTTTTGTGCGTCCCACACCCAACTCGTCGTTGTATACTCGACTCTATAGCTACCAATCAACCGTGGCCGGATCGCTCTCGATGGTGCGATCAATGGCGCCGGAATGCATTGGACTATACTGAACTGCCTAAGGACTCGGTCGGGCATATACGGTTCGGTGATGTCATGCGAGAAGCCCAACACACCATGAAACAGAGATGGTGCGAGCTCCGGAGTATCAAAGTCCAAGACTCCGTATGGCAGCCAGTCAACCTGAATTTGGAATTAAGTGACAGGGTAAGCCTACGAGAGAAAGTAGACATTCATCTACACCTACAATTCACTCTACACAATACGTACCTCGGCAGCTTGCATGGCATCCAGCTCCGCACGGTAGTTTCTCCCGTGCCCGGACGTGGCATCGGGGGCCCATTTCATGGCCAGAGGCCGCCCACCTTCCCACCCACTTAGGTGTGGCCTAAAAGTTGGGAAGTAGCTGTATATCCAGCTCTGCATTTTATGTCACAAAAATCATCGTATCGACGTGGTAGATATAAACATATTTTCATTGACATACAATTACTTACCATCACCAGCGTATAGCACGCCGAGATCTTCTTACAGCCAGCCCTGGAGGCCTTTCCGAGCTCTCGGTAAGTCGAAGCTAGCAGGCCGGCGCCCCATGCCCACTCACCAACCTCGTCAAGGTCCCGGACGTACTCTATGTGCGAGAGGGGGATCTTATTCTGAGATCTATCCGGGAACAGAGCACTACCCAACAAGTGGAGTAGAAATCCCGAGCGTGTAACATGCTGGGTCAGAGACATGCAATGATGGCTGGTGCATGCGTCCCTAAGCTTTTCATGGGCGACACCATTGTCGCTCACATCCAAGCCGAAAAATGCCTTGGCCTCGGCCACCTTTGTGGTGAGGTCGGTTTTCTTCCCCACAAGTCGTTGCATCTCGGAGGCACCCATCCCCTTGCCCGTTATCGGTAGCTTCATTTGCTCGTATACATCGTGCAGGGTGATTGTCATCTCACCAAATGGCAGGTGAAATGAGCTGGTCTCGGGCTGCCACCTCTCCACGAATGCCATGAACAATTCCCTGTCGACGTGCTCGTACATTAGGTCCGGGATGTGCTCGAGCTGGGCATCGACGGCAACGAACAACATGTGGCTCCCCCTCGTTGCTTTCCAAGCTCCCAACATCTTATGACGGAACTGGAAATTGCAAGTACGACCCTACATATCGAGTTTAAAACTTATGTGAGAACATTGTACGGGAACTTGAGTACATTTCAATGAACATGTACATTACCTTTCCCTGCCAAATGTCGGACGCAACGTGGGCAGGGAACCCGCGAAGCAGCTCAGGGTTCTCCGGGCCACCATTAACCCCTACGGTCAGAAAGGGGTCAATGGTGATGGCCCTGTTCGGTCTACTACGTGGCCTCTGGATGTCCTCCTCCATTGCCACACCCTCATCCCGTGGGGCATCCCACCGTCGTTGCCCCCTCCACGCGTCCTACAAAACATATGTAATATTGAAACATTCCTGATCTGGTTTATGAAACTTAACTTAACGTTAACAATGTTACACTATATTAAACATACCTCCAAACCAGCTTCTTCTTCCGCATCATGAGGCTCTTCCTCCTCATCCATACCCTGATCATGCCCGAACGCGGACCAATCTCCTTGATGGCGATCGTAGTCACCACCGTAGTACGCTTGCGAGCCACCACCGTATTCGTAGTGTGACCCGGCGGACCCACCACCGTAGTGGAACTCCGATCCCCCGCCCGCGTAATGCCCGGACCCGTCGCCCTGGTGGTAATCAGACCCACCACCCATCTGTTGGGCACCGTAGTACCCCAGCATCAACGGGTGGGAAGACGATGCGTCTCTCATGAACTCGTCCACCCCGCCACCGGAGATGGAATGGCGTGACCCGGATGCCTCCGGGTACATCGGATACGGGTACTAGGGCTCCTCGGACTCGCATTGTCGGCCATCCCCGGAGACAGAATGTCTCGCAGGCGTGTAGTGCGCCGAGGCGGATGCCCTTTCGGCACCCCGCTTCTTCTTCCGGGCCACCCTAGCGCCCAGCTCTGCTTCTGTTCTGGCCGCTTCCTCCGCGCCGAGGCGGATGCCCTTTCGGCACCCCGCCTCTTCGGCATCCCTGACGGCATCCCTTTTCTGGTGCCGTGCTGATCGGGATCCTATGCCACCAACCTTCTTCGCCATCCTCTTTAGACGGTCCTGCATCCACAAAATACCAAATCCACTTAGCATACTCACTACTAAGATAATTTTTATACGCAATGGTATTAAGCAATATATATAGCTAAAATCACCAAAAAAACTCAATATTCCTAACACAAATTAATTTATTTAAATTTTTTTACGTAAATACCAACATATACTATAATAAAACACACGTAAATAATATATTTCAATTTTTTTCACCTAAATACCAACAAATAATTCTAATTTTTTCACCAAAAAAATTATATTTATTTACTTATATTCCTGAAAATCATAAAAAATACACATAAATTCCTAAAAAATTCCTAATAAATCTAAAAAATCATTAAAAAAACCCAATTGTTATAATTATTAGTAAATTATATATAAAATCCACGTAATTTCCTAAAAATTATATTTATTTATGTAAATTCATAAAATAATTCCTAAAAATCCTAATTGTTCTAATTCTTTGAAAATATCTATAAAATCCACTTAAATTCCTAAAAATACATAATTATTTACTAAATTCGTAAATAAAACCTAGAAAATTCATTAAATCTAATTAAAACCTAAAAAAATATTATTTACGCATATAAAAAAATTCCTCTAAATACCTAAAAAATCCATTAAAAATTCCATTAAATATTATTTACGCATATACAAAATTCTCTCTATTTACGGATATAAAATACAGTTTTTTAACACAAGAAAATTAATTAAATCTATTTTTCTCCCCTAAATACCGAAAAAATCCATTAACAATCATAAAAAAATTTAAAAAATTCCTCTACAACCAAATACCCATAAAATCATTAATCCAACTAAATACTCAATATATATTAACATTTTAACCATAAATTTTTATTAATTCACATTATTTTAACTAATTAACAAGATTAAATACTCAAACTCCCAATAATTCAACCTAAAAACCAATCTATCCAAATATCATCCAAATCAACTCAAATCTTCCATAAAATTCAAGATTCAAACAATATTATGTCTAAATATCACATTAATTCAACAAATTAACATATATAACTACTAAATCTTCCAAAAACAACTATAAAAACTTATAGATCTACAAATAAAACAACTCAATCAAGCTAGAGATTGAAGAACTTACCATAATAACTTTGAATTTGGTGTTGTTGAAGGAAGAACAACGAAATAATGGAACTACGAGGACCGGATTCAATCAAAACAAGCAAAAGGAGAGTTGAAGGAGCTCGAATGAAGGAGAGGGAGAAATGGAGTGAAATGGAGGCGGCAGAGAAGGTAATGGGAGGGGTTTAGGTCGATTTTGGCTTTTATAGCCAAAATCGGGTCTGGCGTGACGCCAGAAACCGGGTTTGGCGTCGCGCCTTAAACCCTTTCTGGCGTTGCGCTGGGTATGTTTTCCAGCGTGACGCTGAAATCCCCCCTCCCCGCGACGTTGTAAATTAAACTCCCCGTGACGATCTAGGCTGCGAGGGTTAGTAAAAATTTTATGCGACAAATAGTATTCACCTAATTTATTAGCGTCACTATCGCCTCCAAAAGGTGTAAATCCTGCAACCAACTCCCGACCTTCATTATTATCTCCAGCCATACATATATGGTGGTCAGGCGAGTGGCGGCGCTAGGTCGGGATCCAAGATATCTCAATCCATTAAAATAAACTTAGTACAAAATGGCTTGACAAAACAAAATGCAAGAACCAGTTACCTTCAAACCAAACTATTATAGCCATCTCTGTATACACGTTTGAAGCTGAGTACAATAGTGCGCTCATAAACGGTGGACCTATCAATTCCTTCTATATCAAAATAAGAAAGCCTAAAATGGAAAAATAGTTATTGAATTCATGGGTATTAAACTTGCTATTTTACTCGTAGATTTATATCGGTTGATAATTGGGGTGTTAAATAATAGCTAATACTTTCTTTGTTTTTTTTATATAGATCTTGTTTGACGTTTTCGAGATAAAAAGAAAAGAGAAAAAAAAAATGAAGAGAATTGGATAAAATGAAATTAAAATGATTATAAGAGAGATAAAGAGAAGAATAAGATAATTTAATGAAAAGAAAGTGTATATAAAAGTTGATTGAGAATTGTAGAAATGTATTAGGAATAGTTAAATTTGATATATAAAATTTCATAAAATGGAAAGTATGGTTTGTATTTTTAAAAGGAAGAGAGAGTACTATATATGATATTCATTACATGCTATAAACACACCTAGAGTATCTTTAATGGTGATACTCACCTATAGTATCATAACTAGTTTTTTTTTTCTTTTTGCTTTCACATTATATTATGATATTATTGTACAATAATGATGATACTCACCTAAAGTATCATAATCTTTGTTCTGTAGCTTTTTACATCATTATATTTATCAAGTAAATTATTATATATCTTTAATATTATTTAAATAAAAAAGATAAAAAGTGGACTCAATTGTGTTATAAAATATGTAAGAGTGAGTATCAAAAACATAATACTCAAGTCTAATGATGATTACAATCCACTAAAAAACTCTTATGCACTATTTAATTTTCTTTCTAAAAATGGTCTATGATATTTAGAATATCACCATTGTTGATGGTCTTAGAATGATAGACTTGATCCGAGCTGCTATTTGCTATAATTTTGTCTATTTTTTATTTCGAAAAAGCGGCCTAAATACGATTTCTTTATTTTAAGTCCGGTTTGGCCTAGTTATCAATTAAAGAATGAATTTATTTTGGTTGGAAGATTTTAAGCCAGATTAATTTTGAAGCTTTTATAAATTTCATAAAAAAATTAAAAGAATTTCCTCTGAAGTTTGTATTTATAATATTTCTTTATAATATATATAAAAGAGGATTTATCATATGTGGACCATATATCTCGTGTGTACTTGTGGATACTGATAGTAGTGGACTGATAGTGCAATGACAAGTGTTCTATAGCGCAGTGCTCTGATGAGTCCACAAAATATGCACCATATATATGTTCTTACTAGGAACTTCTTTTATATACTTATAAATATTTTATTAATTTTTATTATTTTAATATACTTTTAAGATTTTATAACGGCTTAAAAAGTGGAGTCACAGGAATCTCGGGCACTAGACTTTGATATTAATAACTGTGATTGAATGTATCATTTTTTTTAATGGCAGATAGGAGTTGCAAGTGATTTTTTTCTTCTTCTAATTTCTAACTTTTTCGTTGTGTCTGCATAGCTGTACATCAGGAAAACAGCACATATATAATAGGATCAGAGAACACCAGCAAGTTAAGCCAGGCAATCTCATCCATAATCTGTGAACAAAGCACAATGGTCCCTCCGGTGTTGAGCGTAAGACACAGTAAGCCGAAGCTAGTAGTACCATGCAAGCCGACGCCTGGTGGCAAGAAGCAGCTGTCCCACATCGACCAACAAGGGTACCTCCGGAGCCAGATGCCGATGCTGCTATTTTATCCGGCGGGAAAGGAGACGAACAGTAACGTAGGGAGAGTCATAAAGGAGGCGCTGGGGAAAGCTTTGGTGTATTACTACCCGTGGGCCGGCAGGATGATGGAGTCCGACGACGGGAACCTGGTTGTGGATTGCACCGGCGAGGGAGTTCTGTTCGTCGAGGCCGAAGCTGACATCACCCTGGCCGAAATGGCCGGCAACAAGGGTTTTCTTGCTCCGCCTTTCCCTTGTGTCGATGATTTGCTCTATGATGTGCCTGAAGCTTTTGATATAATCGACTCCCCCTTGCTCCTATTCCAGGTTCCGATTCGTGAACCCAAACTTTTTGTATTATGTCAATTACAACGATTTTTAGGTCTAATACACCAGTTTTAACCCCTTGTGGCTTGTAGTCGTGGTTCGTTGACATATTAACATTTTAAGACCATCTAAAATGAAGAAATCTAAATTGGATTTCTTCTTCTTTTTATTATTTTACTTTCATCCGCACCAACATAAAAAACTTTATTTTATTTATTTATTTTGTTTTTCTACCTAATGATTACATTTTCTCTCTACTTTATATAAGAAATAAGGCCTTTTTTTAAGAGATGACTCAACTACTCCCTCCGCCCCCTAATATAATTCTCATTTGTGAATACCGAGATAAATTAAGGAAAGAGAAATATAAAATAAAGAAGAGATGCTCCTTTCCAGGTTCTGATTCTTGAACCCAAATATTTTGTATTATGTAAATTACAACGATTTTTAGGTCTAATACAACGACTTTAAACCATTGTGATCGTTGTTCGTTCACATATTAATATTTTAGAAGTATCTAAAATGAAGAAATCAAAATTGGATTTCTTCTTCTTCTTATTATTATTTTTCTTTCATCCAGGCCAACATAAGAAACTTTATTTTATTTTATTTATTTATTTGTGTTTCTATCTAATGATTACATTTTCTCTCTAATTTATATAAGAAATAAGGCCCTTTTTCAAGATATGACTCGACTACTCCCTCCGCCCCCTAGTATAGTTCCCGTTTGTGAATACCGAGATAAATTAAGGAAAAGGAGAAAGAGAAAGTAGAGAAGAGAAAGATTGTGAGTGTGTAGCTTTTTATGTAAGAAAGAGAAGATAAAATATAATTTGGTGTGAGTTTTGAGATAAAAAAAGAAGAGAGAGAGGGTTTTTGGAAGTGGTATAGGTAATAAGACAAAACACATAAAAGGAAAATAGTAACTATATTTCAGGACGCCTAAAATGAAAATAATGAACTATAATAGGGGACGGATAGAGTATCAAGGAGGGTTCTAATTCAATTCCTTGATATTATAGTTATTTTTTTGTAGGGTTTAAAAATCCAAAAACTTACCATTATAGATAGCCTAAATTCACATATAAAATAATAATATTTACACTTAAAAACTATGTTTTACATGATCCTAAACCTTAATCAAATTGTACCGGCTCTCAAATTATGATGAACGAACCCATTGTAGGTAACAAGGTTGGCATGTGGAGGTTTTGTGTTGGGATTCCGTATGAACCACACGATGACTGACGGAGTTGGCATAATTGATAAATAGTGTAGAATATGGTATGTACGTGTATATTGATGATGAGTTTATGAGTTACAAGCATGTGTATATATAGAGGCTGTAGAGTTTATCTTGTAGCCTAGGATAGAAGATATGATAAAGATATAGTAGCCTAGGATAGAAGATATGATAAAGATATAGTATCCTAACAATATCAACTAATATGAATACATATCTTCTAATACTCCTCCTCAAGTTGGAGCATGATGTTAATCATGCCCAAATTGGACAATAGAATATTAAATATGGCTAAATTATATACAGTAAATAATCATAAAAATATCTAAATCTATTTGAAGTCTTGATGGACCGATCTTCGTAGGTTGTAGTCGTTTTGTTGAAGTTGGACGAGACCGCTAAATATGTCGTTTTGTTGAGACGGACGAGACCGCTAGATAGCCGTTTTGTTGAGACGGATGAAACTGCTAGGTATGTTGTTTTGTCAAAGACGGACAAAACCACTAGGTATGCAGGCGGAAGCCCTATATATGGTTGGTAAGCGAGCGAAAGCCCTATGTATGGTATGTATACGGGAGAAAGCCCACGTATGGTAGTTATGTGGGAGAAGCCCCATGTATGGTAGGTATGTAGGCAAAAGCCCTATGTATGGTAGGTATGCGGGCGAAGGCCCGTGTAAGGTATACGGAGAACAAAAATCCAGTATCAGACGTTTGTCTCTCATAGTTAGGTACGATATGTATACAGGCGAAGGCCTATGTATGGTAGGTATGCGGGCGAAGGCTCTGATACCATGATAAATAGTGTAGAATATGGTATGTACGTGTATATTGATGATGAGTTTATGAGTTACAAGCATGTGTATATATAGAGGCTGTAGAGTTTATCTTGTAGCCTAGAATAGAAGATATGATAAAGATATAGTAGCTTAGGATAGAAGATATGATAAAGATATAGTATCCTAACAATATCAACTAATATGAATACATATCTTCTAATAATAATTCAATTCCTCAACGCCATCGCAGAGATTGCTCGCGGTGCATCCCGTCCGTCAGTTATGCCTGTTTGGAGACGTCATATCCTTTGTTTTCTGGATCTTCCATGTGTCATCTCTACGGATCTATTAGAGTCTGAATCCAATCTCACACAATTAACCATTGACCCAAATGAAGACGAAGACGACAACAATGACAAAAGAGGGATTAATATTCATCGGACGTTTTTCTTCGGACACGATGAGTTGTCCATTATTCGACAACGTCTGCAACCGTGCATGAGGAGTACTTGCACCACCTTCGAGCTGTTAGCTGCGTTTCTATGGCGTTCTCGCATTATTGCTCTACGCTTACACTCCCTTCAACATGTAATACATTTCCTTTTGACTTAAATTTTGTTAATTTACGAGTCAGCTAGCTATCAAATGGTTCGAATTTGATCAAAAGATTACAAAAATTAATAGCTAGCCAACTAGTCAAGAATACATAACACGAGAACATGGGAAAGTTCAACCTGTTAGGACGGTAGATAAGCAGATTCAATCAGATTACCAGTAAATAAATCTACAATTTTAGCCCACGTTTATATCCTTAAAAATCTGTAAATTGAAAGAAAAATATAATGATTGTAATTTAAATTTGAAAAAAATAATGATATAGTCTATGTGAATGCATGATAAATAGAAAAGAGAAGATTTATGTTTAGTGATATTGAGTGGTGTACTTAATCATAGTTGATGTTAGCTTCTTCTTTTTTTGGGTTTTTCATAGTTGATGTTAGCTTTTGTTTCCCATACTTTAATTAGAGTATAGTTCTCAATTTTGGCCCACTTATTTTTCACGAGGGAGTATGATTTAATCATTGGGATTACCCAATTTCTCATGTTGAGATAATTCAGATTGTTCTCTTTTGCATATAATAAAGATTATCTCCTTTATATAATGTTAAAATGTGATACAAATTTATAAATTATTTGGTTTAATTGTTAGTTTGAATATTTATAGTTGTATCGCTTCACTAGAATTCAGGTGTGGTTATTTGATTCAGTCAATGTCATTAATGGACGTGTTAGTGGTGAATTATTTGAATATGTAAGTATATGAGAGCATCAGTTTCAATTATTAATGAAGAAAATTTGTAGCAAAACTCTTGAACTCTATCATTGATCATCCTTCATCGATTTTTCTGTGTGAATCCAGTTCTTTGCTAACAACAAAATTAATATTTATGTATTGTATAGGTGAGCTTGATGTTCGTAGTGAATGTGCGTCCAAGATTTGACCTCCCTGATGGCTACTACGGTAATGCCATCATCTTAGCAGCAGCGGTCTCCCAAGCTGGGAAAGTCACCAGTAGCCTTGACCATGCAGTGGAGCTAGTCAAGAGGGGCAAGGAAAAAGTGACTATGGAATTCATTAGGTCAGTGTCACTTCGACCAGGACCCGCCCCAGCCAACTTCCAATTCACGGATGCTAACAGCTGGGTCATTTCTGACAACAAACCCTTTAAGTTTCTAGACATTGATTTCGGGTGGGGCAAACCGGTTTATGGTGGGCCCGCCTCGGACTTAGTGGATGAGCAACCTATCCCAGTTAGCTACTTCATAAATGGGATGGATGACAAGGGACGAAGTGGGTTGTTGGTCCCCGTTTGCCTACCCGATGCCTCCATGGACAGGTTTGTCGGACTTGTTGATCTTACCCCAAGACCAAAGCTTTAAATATGCATATGCACTCTATTTTACGTCGACATAAGCTAGTGTCTAGCAATATTTTGTAATTTCACGAAAGTGGATGATGGGATAATTATCTGTAAGATTTATTTAACCCTAAAGATTATTGTTAGGTGTTTATTTGTAATTGCGTAAGTTCTTTAGGTGTGAAATTTATACAACCTAGACTTGTTTACATAATCTTATGTATTATTTTTATACTAGAAGCTTTCTTATTAGATAGAAACAAGCATGAGCGGTAAAGCACTTAGCCCTTTTACCAAGGATATAGGTTCAGATAAGTAATACCGCCTATGAGGATATTTGGCTGAGGCATTTAGGCTAATGGGCTAACATGCGCAACATAAACTGATTGGACTTGCCTTGATTGTAGCTCTTGCTAGGCTTGTCTTAATGGACCGCTTATACTATTGCTTGCTTGTTGCTGAGCCTCTTGCATGTGACTACTTTGTGCTTTATGTGGAACGCTCTGTTTGAGCTCGCCTATATATATGTACAGTGTTGACCTAAACAATGTGTGCTTCATTGTTATTCCACCTCTCTCTCTTCGTTTCTTTTTCTCTTTACGCTCGGCTAAGGCTTATACCCTGAGGTCCTCCAGTGGAGACTTTGAGAGCGATGATGCCCCCAGTCCCCACACTTTCCTTGCAGTTTGTTTCCTTGTGTGTGGCATGTGAGCCTTTTGGTTTGTAATTGTGGTCTGAACATTTGCTATATGTAATGAGTTGATTGCTAGTGGATGGGGTCCTATCCTGAGGCTCCGTGGATGTAGGCCGTTAGACCGAACCACATAAAAAATTCTTGTGTTGGCCCGCTTGCCTATTTCTAGTTATTTTGCACACGTGAATGTTTGTATTGACCTTGGAGTACTTCAATTTCCCTCATCGGATGATTAAATGGATCATGGAATGTGTCTCCACTCCATCGTACTCTATCATTATCAATTGGGAGGTTGAAGGATTCTTTAAAGGAGGGTCGGGGGCTAAGACAAGGAGACCGCTATATCCTTTCTTGTTTGTCCTGATTATGGAGATCTTCTCTCGATGTATGATAAGGCAAGTGGTCATTAGGGCTTCTACTTCCACCCTCATTGTGAACAACTGAATCTTATTATGCTTGCCTTTGCGGATGACCTTCTTATCTTCTGTAAGCCCATCGAATCTTTGCTGAAAATAGTGAAGGAGGAGCTCGCCTCGTTTGCCAATGAATCAGGGATGGTTGCTAATGCTAGTAAGACATGTATGTTTTTTTGGGGGTGTAGATGTTGTTTGACGTCGGGAACTCCCTTACTTCATGGGCTTTCGGTTGGGACCGCTGCTTGTCCGATATTTAGGTGTTCCGCTTCATTCAAAGAAGCTCAAGCGAGGTAATTTTCAGGCCATCCTCATTAACATTCACAATGCGATTTCTGGTAGACAAGCGAGGCATCTTTCTTATGCGGAAAGATCCCAATTTATTAAATCTATATTGGAGAGCATTCTGGGTTTTTGGATTCAGGTCATTATTTTTCCGAAATTCATCATTCGGCGTATTGAGGCGATTGCCGATCCTATCTATGGACCAATAATGTTGGCAATAAGCTTGCTCTTGTTGCTTGGATGACAGTGTGTGGGGATCTTGTTGGATGTGGTTTGGGGTTTAAAGAACTTCTTTCTTGGAACAAAAACCTCTTGTTTTTGTATGCAATTATTGGCAAGCGTAGTATTTGGACTAACTAGGTTAGTAGAAAACTCCTCAAGGGTGCTGGTATTTGGAATTCCACTTCCTCCCCTGGTAGCTGTTGTGTTTGGAAGAGTGTGGTGTTGGTTAAGAACAACTTGTTGGCGCAATGTAATCAGGTTCCTCGGAGTATTGATTGCTTAGTTAAACCATCAGGTGGTTTGGATGTTGCGGTTGCGTATAGAATCCCTAGGCCTCCGCACGTGACCATTCCGTGGGGTAAGGTTGTTTGGTATGAGATTCAGCCGAAGAAATGGTCCTTTGTTTGCTGGCTTGCTACACTTAATCGTCTCCCAACAAAGTCCAATATGATTCAATGGGGGCGGTACAAGATGAGGGTTGTTTCTTTTGTGAGGTTGGTACTGATTCTATGCAGCATCTCTGATTCGAATGTAGGGTTTTCTCAGAGATCTTGGACAAGGTTATGACTTGGTAAGGTATTCCGTCCCGCCAAGATTAGCTCCACAAGTGGTGGGACTATTTTTGTGCTTGCAACAATAGATCAAAAAATGTCTATATCGATCACCTTCTTGCTTTCATGGGGATTGTTTACTTCACTTGGAACTAAGGAATGATGTTATCTTTAATAATAAGATAGTTAATGTTGAGGTTGTAACTAGTGAGATAATTAGCATTTATAGATTTAGAATGGTGCACAAGCTTAACACTAGAGGTAGGAGAGGGATAGCTATGATGAGAAGGTTGTATGGTCATTAGTTTGATAGGAGAGAGACAACTTTGATGAGACGGATGTAAGGATATTAGTTTGTGTTGGTCGGCATCAATAAAATTTCTTACCATTTGGCTAAAAAAATGTTTGCATTGACCTTGAAAGGTCTAGACCTCGCTTCATTCCAAACAAGGGTTTAAATTCCATTTGGTATTAGAGCCAGGTTGCTCTTTTTATGGTTTACTCATGTGTTTTTATGCATACCTGGTAGCTATTTGTAGATGTGACTTGATTGGTTGCTAGGGTTTTGCTGGTGTTGTGTTCTTAGACAATGGTCGTGGTCTTGATTCTTTGGTATACTTGTGGTTGATTCACTTGGGTGATACTAATTAGGGTGGTCTTAACCGACCTTATTACCCTAAGAGGTATTACTAGTTTTGTGTGTTTTGACTATATTAGTACCTAGTTTCCTAGATCATAGGGTCTACTGATTTCTGAACTTGTGACTAGTGTTCTATTGATCTATGTTGGTTCTCTCCATGATTCTTTCATGAATACTTCTGTATTTTCTAGTTGTTTCTATCCTTAGTGTTTAGTTTGTTATTTCTGAATTTTCGTGTTTCTCTTATTCTGGCTATAATTTTTTTATTCATATGCATCAAGAATTAGGCCTTTTCATGGAAATTCTGATTTTACCATGTGAAAGGTAGAAAAGAAGGCAATTCTCCTCAAGGAAAAGTGTTGGAAGGCAATTGAGGGGGTCTAACCAATTGAGACACATGTTGTTGTGAAGAAGGAGATTGATGAGCGAGCACACATCGAGATAATGATCAGACTCTCCGATGAGGTAGCTAGACAGGTATTAGATAAAAGGAACGCTAAGGAACTGGGGAGATCCTTAAAGGATATCTACTTAGTTAAATCATTGCCTAATAGGATTAGCCTACTTTGCCAACTCTTCACATTTAAAATGAATATTAATATTTCTTTAAGTGAGAATCTTGATAAATTCCTTAAGTTTACCCACGACCATGATAGGTGTGAGGATAAAATTAAGGAAGCTCATCAAACTGTCCTCTTACTGAATTCAATATTAAAGAAATATATTTGATATTATAGATATTTCTAAACACTAAATTTTCATGTAATTATTTTTTATCTAAACTAAATTACTGATATAAGCATAAAAGATAATTAAGGAGATGTGTCCCCACCTTTCCACATATTATGTAGCATTTATTTTGAAAATATTAAATATATGTAAAGCATTAGATCACTCTTTACATGATTCTATAGTCTTCCATAAACTTAAATATAGGGGTAAAGCTCAAAATTGGTTCAAAACACTAAAACTTCAAGTATCCTAAGTAACTCGGTCACACAATAATTGAGGCCTATATTTGAGAACTCCCTAAATTTATTCACAAATTGGTACACCCCTATATCACCCCAAAAAGAGACAGGAAGACTCGCCTTAAACCAAAGAGAACGAGCAACATTTAACACGTGACTGTTCTTGCACTCGGCTTGTCCATTTTGTTCGGGAGTTTCCATGCAAGATGTTTTGAACAAAATCACTTTGTCTGCAAAATATGAGCGTAGTGGAAAGAACTATGTGCCATTGTCTGCTTGGACTTTTCGGGCCTACTTATGGAACTGAGTGGATGCCATAGTACAGATTCGATGCAGAAGTAGGACAACTTCCGGTTTGACTGAAATAGTAACACCCAACCAGAGCGGGAGTAGTCTTCAACCACGGTCAAGAAATCAGAAGCTCCACTAGAAGACGAAGAATTGTAAGGGCCCCAAACATCATAGTGAATCAATTCCAATAAAACTGCTACTTTACTGCTACTAATGGGAAGTGACAATCGAGTTTTCTTGGACTTATGACAAACATCACATGGTTTTATTGAATTGAAACTAGAGCTATATATACCTAAAACTGAAATAGAAGATAGGTAGTTGATGATGGATGCTCAAGACAACCGTGCCAGAGTTGTGCCGAATTAGATATTGAACGAGCAGAAGAAACACGAGAATGTGCGACCTGATGCAGCCAATACACAACTTCCTCTTGCCTAGCGACGACAATCACTGTCCTCATATCGATTTCCTGCAAAACACAAAGCTTGGTCGTAATCAGAACAAGTAAAGTTAGATCCTCGTTGAGCTTGTGAAATGATGACATATTGCATGTAAGCTCATGGATGAATAAAACATTGTAAATCGGAAAGGTTCCTAACATAAGAATCCCTGACAATCTAGCATATGTAACTTTATGATTAGGTAGTAGAACCGAAATGGGTGTGATAGGACGTAGGTCTTGCAACAGATTCTTATCATTGGTCATGTGAAAAGAAGCGTCCGAATCACAAATCAATTGAAGAGGCATACTGTCTTGTTTGAACTGAGGGACATGGAATTGTACATATTGGGGACAACAGACCACTTCACATCATTCAAGGCAAGGACTAATGCTTGCCGATCCGAATGCTGTAAAGACGAAGCCAATGAAGAAGGATTTGGAGAGACATGTGCAACATTGGAGGAGGCTTTGTCATGCATGTTGCCAGCAGAATTCGAGGGACCGGAGTCAGATGACAAACACGGATTTGAACGTCTAGTAGCGAGTTCTCCTTGAGCCAATCTGGAACACGATGGATTTTAAAGTAGGTGATTGTGTCATGACCCTTCTTACCACAGTGCGAACAAAGAAGAGTACTTTTGTCAACGTAGTGTTTATCACGAACTGGATGAGTCAATCGGCAGGTTGCTTGAGCAAGATTGTGAGTAGGTGTGTCGCGGCTGGTTACAAGAGTTTCCAGGCATTCTTCCTAAATAGCTAGGGCATAAACCGGGTTCTTAGTTGGTAAAGGCTCTTGAACAAGTATGTTGGAATGAAGGGCAGAGAAAGCGACATATTTAAGGCCAATTAGGAACTGATGAATCCGCTCCTCTTCTCTTTCGGTTTTGTGAAAGCTGTTCAAATCACACGTGCACTTACCACATGTACTCACATGATGCGGTGAGTAATTCTGATGTTCATGCCAAATTTTCTTTAAAGACGCATAATAAGCCTCAACCGATTTCCCCTTTTAACGAGGGTAGCAATATCGGCACGAAACTGCAGCTTCCTCGGTCCATTATAGAGGAAAAAATGTTGTCAAAGATCTGTCAAGAGTTTCTCCACAGAGTCGACGTATGTGATAGACGAGCGAAGGCTGGGATCGATGGCATGTATAGTCCATCCGATGAGCACGGAGTTTCACCATGCTCCAATCTGTATATTCGGTTATGGAAGGGTCCGATCGTTTAAGAGTGTCCTCAACGAAAGAAAGCTTCTTTTGAAGTTGAAGGGATTGCAAATAGCATCGTCCCACGCTTGATAACACCCTTAAAGAGAACCGAGCAGATGGATAAAGTCGGGTGATCGGAAGGGTGGAGATAGTACGAAGAACCAAAGGTTGTGTCAGTGACGTTTGGTGTAATGTGTCATTATGGATATCGGAGACGCGGAAGGTGTATGGATGACAATGGATGTGTTTAGGCGGCATCGGAGATGGTGTTTAGGGAAGGGGTGATGTTCACTTGGGAAAGAAGAAAAAAATAGGGCTAGAATCGTTTTAGGCTCTAATGCCATGTAAATTTGCGAATAAACTTGTACGTATTTTTATCGAGAAAGTATATATAGATTACAAGAGTGTATCGTGTGGAAAAGATATGAGATTTGTACTATCCTAGTATATATACAATTTTAACCATAATATATCCTAACCGTATTTGTTTCTATAATACAATGGTGGGTTTAAAATATCCTTGTCGGAGCGAATCACATGACCATCTTTCAATGCATCACAAGATGTGAAACTCTCTCGACGAATGAAAAACAACATAAAAATATATCCAGATTTATTTCTTTTTCGTTTTCATTACCAAAAAATTATACTAAACTGGGCCTAAGAAGATAATTGCTCTTGTAACAGAAACTTCATTCCGACCTGCAATATTTTAGAGTTTTATACTAGTATAGATTTTCTGAGAGGTGAACAAGATAGTTAGGGTCTATTCGGTGTTTTTTTGTTTAAAGAGAAGCAGTGTCTCCGTACGTGTTAAATAAGAAAAAAATTGGGCTACAATAAAATAAAACGGGGTGTAGCTCGTCCCCTAACATCATCATCCAGCAAAACAAAAATATATGAGGGAGGAGAATCCAAAAAAGAGACACCTAAAAAAGAAAGAAGTACAAGAGAGGCCATAGCGTCAACGATTCTATTGGCTTCTCTATACACATGAAGGATCTGACATTGCCAGTTCCTGCTTAAAAGGTCTCGTGCTAAAGACACGAGACTGCATAGGGGATGACGCTGATCTATAGCTTTACCCAGAAGCAGATTGACCAAGGTCGAATATCTTTTCACATAAACCCTCCCGATTCCCAACGACCAAGCGAACCTAAGACCGAGATAACACCCTAGAGCTCCGCCGCTGGGACGGAGCACACCCAATGTTGTGGAGAAAACCACCAATCCACTCCCCATTGGAATCCTGAAGAACACTTCCTGCAGTCACATACCCCGCCACCAATGCCCCATCCGTATTAAGTTTCACC